>NW_007253826.1:517643-530317 GCF_000164805.1 Carlito syrichta | reverse complement strand
AGGAGGGCCTGCCCTGGCTTGGGCGCCTCCACTCGCCATCTCCCCGTGCCCTTTCCTGCCCTTTCAGTCGGCCTACGGGCCCGACGCCATTCCCCCGGCACCCCAGCCGCACCCCTGCCTGCAGCATCCCTCTGCCCTCGCCCTGCTGCGAGGCTGCCCTGGCACCCCAGCCTAGCCCCCGTTGCACCTGTCCTCAGAGCAACGCTGAAGACTTGTACATGAAAATAGACAGCATCCAGGCGGACATCTTGGCGGCCAACAAAGTTAACCTCACCAAAGGTGAGTGGGGACTGAGGCAGCCGGGGTGCAGGCGCAGCCAGCACCCAGACTCACGCCCACCTTTCCTGCCCGCAGCATTGCACGTCTCTGGCGTCGGCAGCAACATGAGCATTTCCCTTGACATTCGTGATGCGGATCCCTTAGCCTACGTCACACACTTCCAGAGGGAAGATAAGGGCTCAACGGAGTAGCAGCCCCAGAGGCAAACCAGGGAGGCCGAGGCTCTGTGTGCTGCAGGGAACCCTGGCTGAAGGACGGCGCCTGGGGCCAACCAAGCTCAGAGCTCCTCCACTTGGCCCTAGGTGGGAGGCCCTCGGTGGGAGACTGGGGGTTGGGCACGCCAGTCAGAGAGGGCACCTGGCTGGGAAGAATTCAGTAAACAGACTTGATGATATCTATCTGTCCTTTGTGTATGTGGAGGGGACGGGAGGTCAAATGAGAGCTATGATAGGTTGGGTGCCTCTGCTCACCAAATTTTATTTTTGAGTTGGAGTCTTACTCTGTCGCCACCAGCCACCGCAGCTTCGACCTGCTGGGCTCAGGTGATCCTTCTGCCTCAGCCTTCCAAGTAGCTGAAACTACAGGCACATGCCACTACCCTGGCTAACTTTCTGATTTATTGTAGAGATGAGGTCTCACCAAGTTGCCCGGGCTCATCTCGAACCCCTGGATTCATGAAATCCTCTCACTTTGGCCTCCCAAAGTGCTGGGATTATAGGCTTAAGCCACCGCACCAAGCCCTGCTCATCAAATTAAAAAGCAGATCTGGAGGGGAGGGGTCACTAACACCCTGGAAGGGGCAGAACCTGAATAGAGGGCCTTGCCTGGTTCTCTCCTACCTCTCTGGTTGCTTCTTCCCATTCTCTTTTGTTTATTCCTTCTTTTCAGTCAAGCCTCTTTCCAGTTGGAGTAAGGCAGGACTCTGACCTTGAGCCTCTACCCTGCCTACTTTTGTGCTGTAGCAAACTAAGAAATCAGGTTTGCTTATTCTTTTTTTGTTTGAGTTGGAGTCTCACTCTGTCACCCAGACTGGAGTGCAGTGGCCGCTCCCGGCCACCGCAGCCTCTACCTGCTGGGCTCCGGCGATCCTTCCGCCTCAGCCTTCCAAGTAGCTGGAACTACAGGCACGCGCTACCACGCCCGGCTGATTTTTTGATTTACTGTAGAGATGAGGTCTCACCAAGTTGACCAGGCGGGTCTCGAACCCGCGGGCTCAGGCAATCCACTCACCTCAACCTCCCAAAGCACGGGATTACAGGCTGAGCCGCTGAGCCCGCTGGTTTGCTTATTCTAATTGTCAGCAGAATTTTGCAAAGTGCTCCTGACTCAGCACATCCCTCTGGAAAAATGCCCTGAAGAATTAAGCAGGATAGAGCACAGATTCCCAGGCTCTTGCCCGAATCACTGCATATTTAGAAAAGATAAGTTCAATGATCCCAGCCATGCCCCTCCCACTACATAAGATAATGTCTGATAGGATTGACCATTAGACTTCTGTAACCGCATGGACCCTCACACCCAAGCCTTGAGGAGATTTTGCTCTAATATGACATCTGAGCACACATACAGCTGCCACCACCTGTATGAAAGCAGTATGTTAAGCAGTGTAAGAAATCTCTCACCCTCCCGGGCTGAGTCCTCGGGAAGACTTCTAAATAGAACTAAGTTTAATTCTTTAAAAGACCGATTTTCCTTTAGCTGGCAACATCCTGGTGATCTCATCCTGTCTCAGCTTTAAGTACCATTTCTATGCCAATAACTCCTACATTTCTATTTCCAACTAAACGCTTCCACCTCATTGTGTCTAAAATAGAACTCCTAATCCTGGGCCTCCCTCCCCAGTTCAGCTGACGGCAATTTATCCTTCCTGTAACTCAAGACAAAATCGTGGTGGGCTCCTTGATGTCTCGCTTTAATATCCATATCTATTCTACCTGTTGACTCTACCTTCCAAATACATCCAGAACCCAACTGCATCTCACTCCATTGCTCATACCCTGGGCTGAGCCACCATCATCTTTCCTCGGTGTCACTCTGCTTTTCTCCCTGTTTTCTTCTTTTTTTTTTTTGAGTTGGAGTCTCTGTCGCTCGGGCTGGACTGCAGTGGCACACTCACGGCCACCCCAGCGTCGACCTGGTGGGCTACAGTAATCCTTCCGCCTCAGCCTTCCAAGCAGCTGGAACTACAGGTGCACACTACCACACCCAGCTAATTTTTGTTTTATTGTAGAGACAAGGTCTCACCAAGTTGCCCAGGTTGGCCTCAAACCCACAGGCTCAGGCAATCCACTCACCTCGGCCTTCCAAAGTGCTGGGATTACAGGCTGAGCCACTGAGCCAGTTCCCCACCCCCGCCTTTTCTTTTCAATACAATAGTCACTCTGTCGCCCAGGCTGGAGTGCAGTGGCGCTATCCCAGCTCACCTCAGCCTCAACCTCCTGGGCTCAGGCCATCCTTCCGCCTCACCCGCCCAAGTAGCTGGAACTACAGGTGCTCACTACCACACCTGACTAATATTTTAATTTTTTTGTAGAGATGAGGTCTCACTATGTTGTCTAGGCTGATCTCGGACTCCTGGGCTCAAGCAATCTGCTTCAGCCTCCCAAAGTGCTGGGATTACAGGAATGAGCCATCATGCCTGGCCAACATTTTTTTGTTTTTAGGAGACAGAGCCTAACTCTGTTGCCCAAGTTGGAGTGCAGTAGTGCAGTCATAGCTCACAGCAACCTCAGCCTCAGGACTCAAGCAGTCCTCCCTCCTCAGCCTCCTTAGTAGCTGGAACTACAGGCATGCAGCACCCCACCAGGCTTATTTTTAAAACTTTTGTTTATGTAGACAGGGTCTAGCCATCAGGATGGTCCTTTTAAATTTCAGATTCTATTACTCTGCTGAAAACCTTGTAGGGCTCCCCAATTCCACCGACTAAACTAAAGCCGTCATTACAGCCTTCATAGGCCTAACCATCTGGCCTCGTTACCTCTGAACTCTTCTGCTTCTGTCCTCCTGCAAACTGCTCCAGAAACACTGGCCTCCCTTGCTGGCTCTTGAAGCTGGCAAGCCATTGCCTTAGGGCTTTTGTACTGACTGTTCCTTCTGCCTAGAACCAAACCCCACAAATCTATCCACATGGCTAACTCCCTCACCTCCCTTCAACTCACCTTCTCCAAGAGGGTTAATCTTTTTCAAATTGCAACACACACTACCATTTCCTGTACTCACCCCCCTCATCCTGCTTTTTTTTCCCCATAGCATTACCTTATTTATTATGTGTATTTACTTCTTGTCCGTCTCTCCACTTAACTGCAGACTCCACTAGGGCAAAGATATTTGTTTCATTTACTGATATAGCCTGAATCCTTAGGACAACGCCTGGCACGCATGAATCGATGACTGAGGTACTGGGAGGGAATTGTCCCTCCAACTCAAAGGAAATAAAGTCAGATGGCAGCAGTTCTCCAGGCTGCCACGAGAGGGCATCATCGGCTCTGACATTGTTGGTCTTTGGCAGCCCAGCTCTCCCCAAACTGATCTTGAGCTTCTTGACCTAGGGAGGAAAAAAAAAGTCAACAAAATATAGCTGTATTTTCATAAAGCTAAATGGATTTTCTGTTTTAAAGAGTGTTCTTTAGGCCAGGCGTGGTAACTCAACCCTGTAATCCCAGCGCTTTGGGAGGCCGAGGTGAGGGGATTGCCTGAGCCCACAGGTTGGAGAACAGCCTGGGCAACTTGGCGAGACCTCATCTCTACAATTAAAAAATTATCCGGGTGTGGTAGCACTATTTGGAAAGCTGAGGAGGAAGATCTCTGGAGCTTGGCGGGTCTACGCTGGGGTGGCCGTGAGCGTGCCACTGCACTCCAGCCTGGGTGACAGATTGAGACTCCAACTCAAAATAAATAAATAAACAGACAAACAAATAAATAAATAAATACCTATGTACCTTTTGACACATTTGCTTTCTCGTTCCCCTGCCTCCATGTTTGCTGAGCTATTTGAGAGTTTCAGGCTGGATGCAGTGGCTCACACCTGTAATCCCAGCACTTTGAGAGATTCAGGCAGGAGAATTGCTTGAGCCCAGGAGTTTAAGAGCAGCCTGGGAAGGCTGGGCGCAGTGGCTTAAGCCAGTACTCACAGAATTTTAGGGGACTGAGGTGAGAGGATTGCCTGAGCTCAGGGGTTCGAGACCAGCCTGCGCAACTTGGTGAGACTTCATTTCTATAATAAATCAAAAAATTAGAGTGGTAGCGTGTGCCTGTAGTTTCAGCTACTTGGAAGGCTGAGGCAGGAGGATTGCCTGAGCCCAGCAGGACAAGGTTGTGGTGGCTGTGAGGGTGCCACTGCACTCCAGTCTGGTTGACATAGCAAAACCTCATTTCTAAAAACATTAAAAATAAAAAACAAAGAAAGGAAACAAATACAATTATTAGTTCATATTTACCTGGGAGGGGAGATACCATGGTCACAATTATTAACTCAATAATATCCTCTGTGGGCAACTTGGCGAGACCTCATCGCTACAATAAATCAAAAAATTAGCCGGGCGTGGTAGCACATGCCTGTAGTTCCAGCTACTTGGAAGGCTGAGGCGGAAGGATCTCCGGAGCCCAGCAGGTCGAGGCTGCGGTGGCCGAGAGCGGCCACTGCACTCCAGTCTGGGTGACAGAGTGAGACTCCAACTCAAAAAAATATATATATATATCCTCTGAAATAGAGTTTTGGCCAGGCACGGTGGCTCACACCTGTAATCCCACCTCTTTGGGAGGCTGAGGTCAGAGGATCACTTGAACCAGCAGTCTGAGATGAGCCTGGGCTTTTTTTTTTTTTTTTTAAAGCAATCAACTGTATACAAGTGTAACACTAAAGAGCCAGAGCCCCAGAGAACTGTGGGCCTTGCCTGAAGTGCTCACTTTCTTGAAAAGCATTTGTGGGGTGGATGGAAGTAGAGGAGGGGAAGAAAAAAACGTTTGTAAACATATATAACCAAGGTCGAACTTTTTGTTTTTGTTTTTGTTTTTGAGTTGGAGTCTCACTCTGTCACCCAGGCTGGAGTGCAGTGGCAAGTTCACAGCCACCTCAGCGTCAACCTGCTGGGCTCCAGTGATCCTTCCACCTCAGTCTTCTAAGTAGCAGGAACTACAGGCGCGCACTACCACACCCAGATAATTTTTTTTTGTTTCATTGTATTGATGAGGTCTCGCCAAGTTGTCCGGGCTGGTCTTGAGCCTTGTATGCTCAGGCAATCCACTCACCTCGGACTCCCAAAGTCCTGAGATTACAGTCTGAACCACCAAGCCCAGCCAAGGTCGAGCTTTTAAACAAGTTTTTTTTTCGGTCAGGCGTGGTGGTGCACCTGTGATCCCAACTACTAGAGAGGCTGAGGCGGAAGGATCGCCTGAGCCCAGCAGGTCTAGGCTGGAGTGAGCTGTGATCGTGCCACTGAAATCCAGCCTGGGCGACGGAGTAAGAACCCCCCGACAACAACAAAAAAAGTTTAATTCAAGGTATAGACCAAAACAGGATCGGTAGCAAACATCTACTGGGAAACTGCTACATGCCAGGCCCCATGTAAGGCAGTTCAGATTAATGCTTGGTGGTGTCCAGTATGTGATTATTTTGTTCCTAATAAATATGAAGATCAGGATGAAGTGTGCTGGCATCTCTATGAATGTGCTTTCTTTTTTCTTTTTCTTTCTTTTTTTTTTTTAAGGCGGTGGGGTTGGGGGGGCAATCTCATCATGTTGCCCAGGCTGATTTCGAACCCCCAGCCTCAAGCGATCTTCCTGTTAGCCTCCCAAAGTGCTAGGATTACAGGCATGAGACCTCACCTTGTGAATGTATTTTCATCTTTTACAACTGTGTGATTGGTGTCTGGGGGTAAGGCTTCAATTGGTCCTACTGGGTGGCCCTGCAGCTGTGGTCCCTTCCTTTCTGGTCCCTCGAGTGAGGGCGCTTGCCCCTACGGCCTCTGGTAGCCATCAGCATTTCCGCTCCAACAAGGAATTTCTCCATCTGTGCAAGTAAGTTGCCCAATGTCAACCACGTGTTAGACGTGTAATATTGTTTAGAGACAACCCAGTAGGCAGGGATACAATGCTACAGGCGGTAGGCGACCTTCGTCATCCAGGGGAGTCGGCCTTCTAGAGTCGCAAGACCCATCCATCCAATATTTCGTTTATCCAATCGACAAATCCACATCCACAGGACTGCAACGTTTTACGTGAGAATTAGTGGAAAATACAGCCACAACCCTTTTCTGTTAGGTGCACAGGAAAAAGGGTGAATAACACGTTAAGAAACACGGGAGCTGGGCTCGGTGGCTCAGCCTGTTATCCCGCGCTGAATACGCAGGTTTGAAACTCGCCTGGGCACCGAGACCACATTTCTACAATTTAAAAAAAAATCAGCCGGGCGTGGTAGCGCGCGCCTGTAGTTCCCGCTACTTGGAAGGCTGAAGCGGAAAGATCGCCGGAGTCCAGCAGGGAGCGGCCGCTGCACTCCAATCTGGGCGACCGAGAAAAACAGAAAAAAAAGATAACTGGACAGTAAACCACTACTACCAAATACCAAATTCGAAAAAATAAGGTTACCGTAAAAGTGCTATTATTTAAAGCAAAAGGAGCTGTAAAAACAAATCTGTAATCTGCTGCTTAAATGCAGATACTTAGTCTTTTTTTTTCAAACAACATTATGAGCTTTGCAAGTGCAAAGCCTCAAAAAATTAGGTTAAGACTCAGAGTTGTTCCTCTCCACGGAAATCTTTAGTAAAAGGCGAAAGATTTATGCGATCTGAAGAGAAACCAGAGTGTAAACACAAGCTTGTGCACACAGTTCTCGGGTAACTGTAACTACTAGATAAGCAATGGTATCATTACCAAAAAAATAAAAATAAAAAAAAAGAGTTAGCGACTTCTGTTTTTATGTCAGACAATTTTATCAAGTCAGGCTCATGTTCAGGAAAAATAAAAGTTACAGAAGAAAAAGAAAGAATCTATTCGTTTTAAAGTAAGAACGGTCTTTATGCAATGCATTGTGGGTATGTAAATATTCTGAGTCACCGCCCTTCAGTTTCCGGCAATACCTTCAATAGTTCGTTAGTGTTCCCGCTGGGCGTCGGGCCACCACCAGGGGGCAGAGTGGAAGCCCGATTTACATACATGTGGACGCCTTGTCCAACTAGAGAGTCCGTTTTATAATTGGCATTTCAAGTAAAAATTCTCTTGAATTAAAAAAGGGGAGGGGCTCGAAAATAATTGTCTTCAAAGAGAAAAAAATTGTCTTCAGTCATTCAACAAAAATGTATTGAGCACTAGCCATGTCAAACCCAGTGCTAGGAGACAGGCACGTGTGATGAGCACTGCTAACAAAATTCAGTGACACAGAGGCTAAGCATTAAAGGATCCAAATTAGGGTGGTGATGGCATTTTAGGCAGAGAGGCACCCTAAGCAATGTGAGCCCAAGTGACGACAGGGCAAGTGGCTAATTCAGATTGACCTTAAGGGCAGTGAGGAACCACTGAAAAGCTTTAAAGGAGAATAATACAATCAGATCAGTGTTTTAAAGCATTATTTGCGTTGCCTGCTGTTATGGCTGAATGGTCTCCACCCCACCTCCAAAATTTATGTTAAGTCCTAACCCCTAGTACATCAAAATGTGACTTTAGGCTGGGCACAGTGACTCATGCCAGTAATCCCAGTACTTTGGGCGGCAGAGGCAAGAGGACTGCCTAAGCCCGGGGGTTCCAGACCAGTCTGGGCAACTTGACAAGACTTCATCTCTGCAATAAATCAAAAAAGTAGCCAGGCATGGTGGCACGTACCTGGATTTCCAGCTACTTGGAAGCCTGAGCCCATCAGGTCAGGCAGCAGTAGCAGTGAGCGTGAGCATGAGCATGCCACTGCACTCCAGTCTGAGCAACAGAGTAAGACTCTTGACTCAAAAAAAAAAATTTTTTTTTATTTGGTAAAAGGGTCATTGCAGATGTAATTTGTTAAAATGAGGGCTCTAGAACTATGAGATAATACATTCCTGTTGTTTAAGCCACCCACTTGGTGGTACTCTGTTAAGGTATCCCTAGCAAACACACCTAATACAACTGGGTACTTCTTAAACATGCAAAGTATTGGGCTGCACCCCAGGCAAGATGAATGGGAAACTCTGAAGGTGATACCCAGCAATCTGAGCTGTAATGAGTCCTCCAGGCAGTTCTGAAGCAGGTTAAGGACCATTAGACAAGAGACAACCATTCTAGCCCAAATGGTTGTATGGAGGGCAAGAAATTTGGGAGATAACTTAGGACACTGAGTCATAAAGCCAGAGAGAAATCAATGATGGCAAGGACTAGGGATGGCCTGGATTGCCCAGAGAAAATGTGTAAACTGAAGAGAGAAAAACATCTAGGATAGGTCCCAGAGCACAGTGACAGAAAGAAGTGCAGCAGAAGGCACATGTGAAGAATAGAAAAGCAAGAGGAAAACTAGTGCCAAAACAAGATCAGAAAAGAAGTTTCAAGAAGGGAGTGGTGATTCTTTTGTAGTTCATAAGCTTAGTGACTGGACTTTCACACTCATGTGTGACATGTGCCTCCCTCAAACCTTGCTAACACATAGACACATCACCTGCCTGGCATGAGAGAAAAAATGGGAGCGATCAGCAGTGTCAAATGAGCAGTCAAGTGAGATGGGCACTGCCAAGTCCACTGGATGTTATAGCAGGCCAGTCACTGAGGTCTGGGCCAAAAGTGGAATCCATGGGTGGGGCATGATGGAAGCCCAGCTTCCTGGAGCTGGTGAGGGGAGAGTGGGAGGTAGAACATACAGGCAGAGAGTGGAGGCAACTCTTTAGAAAAGTTTGACTGAAAATTTAAATACTGGGCCGGGCCCAGAGGCTCGCATTTATAATCCCAGCACTTTGGGAGACTGAGGTTAGAGGATTGTCTGAGCCCACGGGGTCGAGACCAGCCTGGCCAACTTGGTGAGACCTCATCTTTACAATAAATAAATAAATAAATAATCCAGGTATGGTGGCGCATGCCTGCAGTTCCAGTTACTTGGAAGAGTGAGACTGAAGGATCATCTGAGCCCAGCAGGTCGAGGCTGTGGGGGATGTGAGCATGCCACTGCATTCCAGCCTGGGTGACAGAGTGAGAACTTGAACTAAAAAAAAAAAAAAAAATTTAAGCCGGGCTCGGTGGCTCAGCCTGTAATCCCATGCCTTTGGGAGGCTGAGGTGAGTGAATTGCCTGAGCCTGTGGGTTCAAGACCCACCTGGGCAACTTGGTGAGACCTCATCTCTACAATAAATCAAAATGAGCCGGGCATGGTCGCGCGCGCCTGTAGTTCCAGCTACTTGGAAGGCCGAGGCAGAAGGATCGCCGGGGCCCAGCAGGTCGAGGCTGTGGTGGCCGGGAGCGGCCACTGCACCCCAGTCTGGGTGACAGAGTGAGACTCCAACTCAAAAAAAAAAAAAAAAAATTTAAATACTGTAAGTAAGCCGGGCTCGGTGGCTCAGCCTGTAATCCCGTGCCTTTGGGAGGCTGAGGTGAGTGGATTGTCTGAGCCTGCGGGTTCGAGACCTGACTGGGCAGTGAGACCTCATCTCTACAATAAATCAAAAAATTAGCCGGGCTTGGTAGCGCGCGCCTGTAATTCCAGCTACTTGGAAGGCTAAGGCGGAAGAATCGCCAGAGCCCAGCAGGTCGAGGCTGCGGTGGCCAGGAGCGGCCACTGCACTCCAGTCTGGGTGACAGAGTGAGACTCTAACTCAAAAAAAAAAACAAAAAACAAAAAATACTGTAAGTGAAAGGGGTGTGAGATTAAAGGCAGACTAATGTTGTTGTTGTTAATATTGAGTGTGTTAAATGTATTTAAACACTGATGGGCAGGAGCTTTGGGGGGGTTCAGAAAACGATATCCCAAAGTGAAGCCCTCAGAAGCAACCTCGGAGGCAAAATTTCTCTGTGAACCTCTCCTGCCCTCCTGTCTCTAGGCCTCGTTCTCCCTGAGGCTAGCCGTAGAGACTAGAATTCCTATTCCAGAAGGTAACTCATAGAAACCAGAACCCCTTTTCCCCAAAGCCAGTCATGAAACCTAAAAATAGTACTCTAATTTACTCTCCCCTTTCTGTATAAGAACTGGCCATAAAGAAATTCTCTGACCTGTCTTGTTGATTGTGGGTCATCAGACCCCCATTCCAGAGAGGCTCCTGCCCTGTACATGGGAGAAAAGAATGCTGCTCAGAGACGCCCAAGAGGAACCTGGACAGGCTTTGTTGAGTCCCTCAGCAAGTCTATTACTATTAGATCATACTCTTTTCATCTAGTCATGTTGCTACATGGCTGACCCTGCCTCATGGAACCTAAGCATAAAATCAGATGCCCTCCCACATAGCTTTGGCCACCACAGCTGCACCACGATGATATAATTGATGGAGCTGTTCCCACTCTACCAGTCCCCTGCCTTCCTCTTTCTCTTGCCCCTTTTTTCCTCCATCTTCCTTCCTCAGCGAAGCCCCAACCCTCTCTGTTTTCAGCTTCTGAACTGCAAGGAAAAATCTGTGGCAGTTGAACTGCAAGGAGAAATCAGAAAACTGAGCCAGACCCCAAAATTCCTTGGCATGTCTGGTTGCCTCCATTTCCCACAGCTAACATGCTGCTTTTATACCTTCTGCTCTCACCAAAACCATCCCACACCTTCACCTCAACTCTCACGCTCACCGATGGCTTCAGCAAAGTGCTGGGATCAGAGGTGTGAGCCACCTCAGCCTCCTGAATAGCTGGGATTACAGGCATTAGCCACTGTGCCTGGCTCAATATTTATTTTTTATTATGTCAAAATAAGTTTTATAGTAAAATAAGGTTCTTCTTTTTCTCCTTGTCTCTACTCCTCACTTCTCATTCATTATTATTTTAAAATTCATCATGAACTATTTCTAACTTCAAAGAAAAGTATAAAGAACAAACATACACCTGACATTCAGATTTACCAGATATTAACATTTCTCAAAATGTGCTATAAAGCTATCTTAAAAGTAAATAAAACCTTATATATACAGTTGAAGATTGCATTTATGCCCATCACAATCCCATTTGCTCCCCCTCCCTGCTGATAACCACTATTCTGAAGTTGGTGATATTGACCTCCATCTAAAAATAACATTGGTCTTGTGGTGTTGTGGCATGCTCGCAACCACTGCAGCTTTGACCGACTGGGCTCAGATGATCCTTGCTCTTCAGCCTTCCAAGTAGCTGGAACTACAGGCATGCGCCACCACCCCCAGCTAATTTTTTTATTTTATTGTAGAGATGAGGTCTCTCCAAGTTGCCCAGGCTGGTCTCGAACCCCTGGACTCAGGCAATCATCTCGCCTCGGCCTCCTGAAGTGCTGATATTACGGGCTGAGCCACCGAGCCTGGCCTTTTAATTTTGTGTGTGTGTGTGTGAATCAGGGGTCTCACTGTCACCCAGGCTGGAGTGCAGTGGCATGATCAAGGTTCATCACATCCTTGACCTCCTGGGTTAAGGCAATCCTTCCTCTACAGCCTCCTGAGAAGTTGGGACTACAGGCACCTGCCAGCACACCCGACTAAGTTTTTACTTTTTGTAGAGATAAGGTCATGCTATGCTGCCTAAGCTGGTCTCAAACTCCTGGACTCAAGCAATCCTCCTGCCTCGGCCTCCCAAGGTACCGGGATTACAGGCATGAGCCACTATGCCCAGCCTAAATTTATATAAATATCATACATTCCTTAGTTCAGGCTGCTACAACAAAATGCCATAGACTGGGTGTCTTATAAACCACAGACATTTATTTCTCACAATTCTGGAGGCTGGAAGCCAGGATCAGGGTGCCAGCCTGGTTGGGTTCCGGTGGGAATGCTCTTCCAGGTTGTTGACTTCACATTGTACCCTCACAAAAGAGAGTGAGCCAAAAGTATTCAGGTTTCTTACAATTGATTTCCTAATAATTGATTTCTCTTTCTGTATGATGTGAAGTAGGGGCTTAATTTTACTTTACAGATCATTATTTGCAGCATCCTGGGCTACTGCAGAGAGTTAGAAATAGCCTAGATGAGCTGGGCTCGGTGGCTCAGCCTGTAATCCCGCACCTTTGGGAGGCTGAGGTGAGTGGATTGCCTGACCCCGCGGGTTCGAGACCCACCTGGGCAGCAAGACCTCATCTCTACAATAAATCAAAAATGAGCCAGGTGTGGTAGCGCGCGCCTGTAATTCCAGCTACTCGGAAGGCTGAGGCGGAAGGATCGCCGGAGCCCGGCAGGTGAGGCTGCGGTAGCCGGGAGCGGCCACTGCACTCCAGTCTGGGCGACCGAGTGAGACTCCAACTCAAAAAAAAAAAAAGAAATAGCCTAGATGTCGAGATGACTGGGAGAGCAGTAGGCAAA
>NW_007253826.1:515608-517129 GCF_000164805.1 Carlito syrichta | reverse complement strand
CTGGAACTACAGGCGTGTGCCACCACACTCGGCTAATTTTTTTAATTTATTGTAGAGACAAGATCTCGCCAAGTCACCCATACTAGTCTTGAACTCCTGGGTTCAGGCACTCCTCTCACCTTCAACTCCCAAAGTGCTGAGATTACAGATGTGAGCCACCTTGCCCAACTCTCTGTAATATTAAAATAACTTTATGGAGTTCCTTCATTCTGCTGGAATTTTGATGAAAATTGCAATTAATTATTGGGTACATTTAGAAAAAACTAAAATCTTTACTATGTTACTATTTATTATGCTACTAGCTATCAATATGTATTTCATTCCATTTGTTTAATCACTTTCTGTCCTGTCCTTTTTTTTTTTTTTTTTTTTTGAGTTGGAGTCTCACTCTGTTGCCCAGACTGGAGTGCAGTGGCCACTCCTGGCCACCGCAGCCTCGACCTGCTGGGCTCCGGCGATCCTTTCGCCTCAGCCTTCCAAGTAGCTGGAACTACAGGCGCGTGCTACCACACCCGGCTAATTTTTGATTTATTGCAGAGATGCGATCTCACCAAGTTGCCCATGCAGGTCCCGAACCTGCGGGCTCAGGCAATCCACTCACCTCAGCCTCCCAAGGCACGGGATTACAGGCTGGCCACCAAGCCCGGCTCTTTTTTTTTTTTGATGGAATCTCACTCTGTCGCCCAGGCTGGAGTGAAGTGGCACACACCCGGCCACTGCAGCCTCGACCTTCCACCTCAGCCTTCCAAGTAGCTGGAACTACAGTCACATGCCACCAGATGCCCAGCTAATTTTTTTATTTATTGTAGAGGTGAGGTCTCACCAAGTTGCCCAGGCTGATTTTGAATCTGTGGCTCAGGCAATCCTCTCATCTCAGCCTCCCAAAGTGCTGAGCCTATCTTATTTTTTTTTTTTAGTTGGAGTCTCACTCGGTCGCCCAGACTGGAGTGCAGTGGCCGCTCCTGGCCACTGCAGCCTCGACCCGCCGGGCTCCGGTGATCCTTCCGCCTCAGCCTTCCAAGTAGCTGGAACTGCAGGCGCGCTCTACCACGCCCAGTTAATTTTGTATTTATTGTAGAGATGAGGTCTCGCCAAGTTGCCCAGGCGGGGGTCTCGAACCCGCGGGCTCAGGCAATTCAGTCACCTCAGCCTCCCAAAGCGCAGGATTACAGGCTGAGCCACCGACCCCAGCTCTATCTTACTTTTAATATTATATTTACTAGCTGTTTATTGCAGGTGTAGAGAAAGCTGATTTTGTTTAGAGCAACTTGGTAGAGCTCCTTTTTTAGTTCTGACTATTTACATGTTGATGTTCATTCTCTTGGGTTTTTCTATATGAGAAACGACATCATAGCAAATACTGAATGTGTAGCATTCCCTCTGTTAATATTATATCCCATGGTATGTAACAAAGACTATCAAAATAATATCTTCCTCGGTGGCTCAGCCTGTAATCCCGCGCCTTTGGGAAGCTGAGGTGAGTGGATTGCCTGAGCCCTCGGGTTCGAGACCTGCCTGGGC
>NW_007253826.1:506836-515588 GCF_000164805.1 Carlito syrichta | reverse complement strand
CGAGGCTGTGGTGGCCGGGAGCGGCCACTGCACTCCAGTCTGGGCGACAGAGTGAGACTCCAACTCAAAAAATAAAAAAATAATATCTTCAACAAAGCAAGTAGTTCAAGAAGTTTATTTTTCTCTGCTATGAAGAAGACCAGAAGAGGAAATTCTGAGTTATGGAAGTGTCAGAGCTTAGAACATGATATCTCCCAAAATATGGCGCCTTGGCAAGCTGAGTATTTTATTTTATTTTATTTTACTTTATTTGAAAAGGAGTCTCATTCTGTCGCCCAGGTTGGAATGCAGTGGCACACTCATAGCCTCTACTGCCTCGAACTGCTGGGCTCTGGCAATCCTTCTGCCTCAGCTTCCCAAAGTAGCTGGAGCCACAGGTACGGGCTACCTCACCCAGCTAGTTTTTTGATTTATTGCAGATATGAGATTTCACCAAGTAGCCCAGGCTGGTCTTGAACTCTCAGGTCCAGGCAGTCCTCTTGCTTCCACCTCTGAAAGTGCTGGGATTACAGGCATGAGCCACAGCATCCGGCCGGGTCTTCATTTCTGAAGGCTGCTGTGTCACATAAGATTTATATTAAATAGCCTGGGTGCAGTGGCTCCTGCCTGTAAACCCAACACTTTGAGAGGCTAAGGTGGGAGGACTGCTTGAAGTCAGACGTTTGAGACCAGCCTGGGCAACGCAGTGAGACACCCTCTCTACAAAATGAAGAATTTTGAAAATTTTTTGAAGTTTATATTAAATAAATTTGTTATACTCTTCTCTGGTTAATCTGTCTTTTGTTATGGAGTCTTAGTCATGAACCTCATTATGAGTGAGAAAAAGATATAGATACTACTTTTTTTTTAAAGCAGGATTTTTTGAGAGGACAGAAAAGCTCCTATAGTGGGAGGGAACATAAGGGAGTTACCCTAGATACTACTTTTACTCCCTATGGAGCCTGTATGGTGTAAAAGACTCAGATTGCATTTTTTTTTTTTTTTTTAGAGACAGAATCTGTTCTTTCCCCCAGGCTAGAGTGTAGTGGTGTGTGCAATCATAGTTCACTGCAGTCTCAAACTTCTGGGCTAGGTGATTCTTCTACTTCAGCCTCCCGAGTAGCTGGGACTACAGGCACACACCACCATGCCCAGTTTACTACTACCTTGTGTGTGTGTGTGTGTGTATGTGTGTGTTGAAGTCTCACTCTGTCACCCAGGCTGGAGTGCAGTGGCATACTCACGGGGCCACCATGGCTGGCCACGACTTTTTTTTTTTTTGAGTTGGTGTCTCACGCTGTCGCCCAGACGGGAGTGCAGTGGCCGCTCCCAGCCACTGCAGCCTTGACCTGCTGGGTCCTTGCTTCAGCCTTCCAAGTAGCTGGAACTACAGGCGCGCTACCACGCCCGGCTAGTTTTTTGATTTGTTGTAGAGATGAGGTCTCGCCAAGTTGCCCAGGCAGGTCACAAACCCGCGGGCTCAGGCAATCTGCTCACCTAAGCCTCCCAAGGTCCAGGATTACAGGCTGAGCCACCAAGCCCGACTGGCCACTACTTTTTAAAAGTCTTTTAAAAATAGTTTTGTCACTAGTGTCTGCCTTTATTTTTTTCCTTCTCCTATACATATGAGTCTCAACTTTGTAGCTCTACCAAATTGTTAAACAAAGTATTAAAAATATTTTCTTTTTTTTTTTTGAGTTGGAGTCTCACTCTGTCGCCCAGACTGGAGTGCAGTGGCCGCTCCCGGCCACCACAGCCTCGACCTGCTGGGCTCCGGCGATCCTTCCACCCCAGCCTTCCAAGTAGTTGGAACTACAGGCGCGCACCACCACACTCAGCTAATTTTTGGATTTATTGTAGAGATGAGGTCTCACCAAGTTGCCCAGGCGGGTCTCGAACATTAAAAATATTTTCAGCTAAATGTTTTCAGTTAAGAAAAACATGAGGCTGGGCTCAGTGGCTCAGTCTGTAATCCCAGCACTTTGGGAAGCTGAGGCGAGTGGATTGCCTGAGTCTGTGGGTTTGAGACCAGCCCCAGTAACTTGGCGAGACCTCATCTCTATAATAAATAAAAAATTAGCCAGGCATGGTACTGTGTGCCTGTAGTTCCAGCTACTTGGAAGGCTGAGGCGGAAGGATCGCCGGAGCCTAGCAGGTTGACACTGGGGTGGCCGTGAGAGAGCCACTGCATTCCAGCCTGGGCGATGGAGTGAGACTCCAACTCAAAAAAGAAATAAATAAAATAAAAAACACGAATAAAAGTAGCTTAAGCAGCTGGGTTCGGTGGCTCAACCTGTAATCCCGCGCCTTTGGGAGGCTGAGGTGAGTGGACTGCCTGAACCCGTGGGTTCGAGACCCACCTGGGCAACTTGGCGAGACCTCATCTCTACAGTAAATAAAAAAATTAGCTGGGCATGGTAGCGTGTGCCTGTAGTTCCAGCTACTTGGAAGGCTGAGGCGAAAGGATCGCCGGAGCCCAGCGGGTCGAGGCTGCAGTGGCCGGGAGTGGCCATTGCACTCCAGTCTGGGTGACTGAGTGAGACTCCAACTCAAAAAAACAAAAGTAGCTTAAGCAAAGAGGTAGGTTTTGTTTTTGTTTTTGTTTTTATATTCACACAAAAAGAAGTATGGACATAGAAATGTAAAGACAAAAACAAAAATGGGAAATGATGTGAGTGGTTGCTGGCATTGGTTCAACTGCTAAACCATCAAGAACTTCTTTGGCCGGATTTGGTGGCTCAGCCTGTAATCCCGCACCTTGGGAGACTGAGGTGAGTGGATTGCCTGAACCCGTGAGTTCGAGACCCGCCTGGGCAACTTGGCGAGACCTCATCTCTACAATAAATCAAAATTAGCCGGTCGTGGTAGCACGTGCCTGTAGTTCCAGCTACTTGGAAGGCTGAGGCGGAAGGATCGCCGGAGCCCAGCAGGTGGAGGCTGCGGTGGCCGGGAGCAGCCACTGCACTACAGTCTGGGCGACTGAGTGAGACTCCAACTCAAAAAAAAAAAAAAAAAAAAAAAAGAACCTCTTTAGTCTCTTCTTGCTTTTCCACTTGGCTGCCCTAGTCATTTCTGATGACTATAATCTACCTCATGATCACAAGGCGGCTGTCGCAACTCCAGAAAGAACATTCACATCCCAGGCAAGAAAAAAGGAACGACACGAGGGAAGCATCCTCTGGGTCATTTTCCTTCTATTAGAAAACCACGTCTCTTGCCCATAAGCCCCAGAACACACCTGCTTACATCTCATGAGCCCGAACTGTGTCCTATGGCTGATCTAATCGTATGGGAGTCTGAGAAAGCAAGTACAGTATGTGTAAAGTTTTTTCAGTCTCCAATGTGGAGATAAATAAGGAAGAAGGGGGTTGGGAATGGCTTCTGGATTAGCCACCAACAGTGTGTCACAAACAATTGATTCATTTGTTTTCAGACTTTCCTGTTTTCTTTAACCTTTCCTGATGCCATTTGAATGACTCCTCATCTTGATCCTATTGGGCACCGGTTCATTTTGGCTGTAAATCTTCTGCTGTTCAATCCATGTATGGGTTTCAACCATTAAATTTTCCCAGCATTTAGCTATTTATTCTTCTTGCTTGGTACGGCCCTATGTTAATGAAATTCTTCCTTATCTTTTGAACCATCAGATCTATGAATTCTGCTTTATCTAATATTAGTCCTTCAGTCTGGTGTTTTTCTTTTTTTTCTTTTTTTTTGAGAAAGCAGGATTTATTGAGAGGACAGAAAAGCTCTCACACTGGGAGGGGACCCGAAGGGGTTGCCCCTGGTGTTTTTCTATTATTGTAAGGGTGTTCCTCATTGAGTTCATGTTACCTTGGGGGTATCAGTGATCTTGTAATCTTGATAGAGGAAGACTAAAGCCCAGACCCTAGGACACAGAGTATAAGAGGGGTGGGAAGATAATGTGAAGGTCAACTGGTCTGGCCCTAACTACCCAGGCTGGCTTGCTGGCATGCTGCTGCTGGTTTTCTGCCTCACGATGGCAATGGGGCGGGTAACAACCCAACCAGGGCTTCAAGGGTAAGGTGGGGTGGGGAGGGGCAATGATGATCGCAACCAATCATCTCTCCCTCAGCCTCACCCCCACATCAGGGTGCCTGACCTTCAACCCCTGCTGCAGTCTTGGTCTCCCCACACCTGGCTCCCAACGACCTTCTGTCTCCTCATAGATTACCTTAGTTTCTCAAATCCTCAGCCTCTTTTCACTTTTTTTCTTCATTGTCATTGCTGTTAAATGGAAAATCTCCAGCAAATTAAAGTTGAGTGCAGTGGGTCCCCTTCCCTCTTACATAGCAACCACAATCATCAGTTTAGGAACAGGAAGACATGATGGCTAATGCCTGTAATTCCAGCACATTGGGAAGCCGAGATGGGATGATCACTTGAGCCCAGGAGTTCAAGACCAGTCTGGGCAACATAGCAAGACCCTGTCTCTACAAAAAAAATCAAAAAAATTAGCTGGGCATGGTGGCATGTGCATTCTGGGAGGTGAGACCCCCGACTAAAACAAAAACAGAAAAGATTCAGAGCCACTGTTACAGTATTTCATCCATCCTCATCCCTCTCCTTTGGCCTGCCAGATTACTGGATTATTTTAAAACAAATCCCAGACTCATTTTTGAGGTATCTCCAGAATTTGGGGGAGGAAGTTAACACTATTAAACTGTCTTAGTTCATCATCTTATTTGTTCTATTTTTTTTTTTTTTTGAGTTGGAGTCTCACTCTGTCACCCAGACTGGAGTGCAGTGGCCGCTCCCGGCCACTGCAGCCTTGACCCAATGGGCTCTGGCGATCCTTCTGCCTCAGCCTTCCGAGTAGCTGGAACTACAGGCGCGCGCTACCATGCCCGGCTCATTTTGTTTTATTGTAGAGATGAGATCTCACCAAGTTGCCCAGGTGGGTCTCGAACCTGCGGGCTCAGGCAATCCATTCACCTCAGCCTCCCAAAGGCGTGGGATTACAGGCTAAGCCCACCGAGCCTGGTTTATTTTGTAATTTTCAAATATACAATATGAAAAATTTCAAATATACAATAAAGTTGAAGACTAGTACAACAATCACCTGTATACCCACCATTCAGATTATTTGCTTTAACTTATATTTCTGTGTATATTATTTTTCTCTGAACTATTGGAAAGTTTCAAGCATTGTGGCCTTTAGCTCTACATAGTTTGGTGTATACCTTTCAAGAATGAGAATATTGCTGGGCACAGTGGCTCAAGCCTGTAATCTCAGCACTTTAGGAGGCCAAGGCGAGAGGATTGCCTGAGACTAGGGGTTCGAGACCAGCCTGGGCAATTTGGTGAGACCTTGTCTCTTCAATTTTTTTTTTTTTTTTTTTTTGTTGGAGTTTCATTCTTGTTCCCAGGCTGGAGTGCAGTGGCATGCTTGTGGCCACCGCAGACTCAACTTGCTGGGCTTATAGACACACGCCACCACAACCAGCTAGTTTTTTTCTGTGTGATTTATGGTAGAGACGAGGTCTCACCAAGTCACCCAGGCTGATCTCAAACCCCTAGACTCAGGCAATCCTCTCACCTTGGCCTCCCAAAGTGCTGGGATTACAGGCTGACCCACAGTGCCTGGCTTTGTCACTACAATTAATAAAAAAATTTAGCCAGGCATGGTGACTCATGCCTGTAGTTCAAGCTACTTGTAAGGCTGAAGTGGAAGGATCCCCTGAGCCCAGCAGGTCAAGGCTGTGGTGGCAGTAAGCATGCCAGTTCATTCCAGCCTAGGCAATACAGTGAGACTCCAACTAAAAAAAAAAAAAAAGAATGAAAACATTTTCCTACATAATCATAGTATCATTATTACACTTCAGTAAATTAGAAATAATTCTATAAATTCATTTCTAGTCCATATTCAAATTTCCCCTATTATTCTCAATTTTGAAAAACTATGATCTAATCAAGATTCATGCTTTGCATTTGGTTGTTGTTTGTATTCTTTTTAAATCTAGAACAGTCTTTGCATTTCTCTTGATATTGTGAAGAGACTGGGCTAGGTGTTTGGCAGAGAGAGTGCCTTGCACTCCTTTTTTATTTTTTATTTTTTGAGTCAGGGTTTTACTCTGTTGCCCAGGCTGGAGTGCAGTGACTCACCGAAGCCTCAACCTCCTGAGCCTTACAAGTAGCTGGGACTATAGGCTCACACTACTACACACGGTCATTTTTTTTTTTTTAATTTTTGTAGAGACGAGGACTAGCTATGTTGCCCAGGCTAGCCTCAATTCCCTGGGCTCAAGCAATCCTCCCACCTCTGCCTCCCAAAGTGCTGGAATTACAGGCCTGAGCCACCGCATCTGGCTACCCTGCATCTTAATTTGCCTGATCATTATAATTGCATATATATATATATATTTTTTTTTTTTTTGGTGTTTGCTTGTTGATGACATTTCTTCCTTTTTTTTAGTTTATGTTTTATTATCATTATTACTTTTTTAGTCAGAGTACAGTGGCATGCCCATGGCCACCACAGCCATAATCTGCTGGGCTTAGACGATCCTTCTGCCTCAGTTTTCCAAGTAGCTGGAACTACAGGTGTGCACTACCACACTCTGCTAATTTTTTGATGTATTATAGAGATGAGGTCTCTCCAAGTTGCCCAGGCTGTTCTCAAACCCGTGGGCTCAGGCAATCCTCTTGCCTCAGCCTCTCAAAATGCTGGGATTACAGGCTTGAGCCATCGCACCTGGCCAATATATTTTATTTTAAAGACATGGGATATAATTCAGGATTAGGTATGCAAGTGGATATTGTACAGGTAAAGTACATTATTTTTGATGGTGTCTTTCAGTTTGTTTTTTCATTCCCTGTATTTCCTGGAAATAGGAATTTAAATCTGTAAGCTGGATTGAATTTAATTTACACATTTTTGGTAATATTATCTTCTAGATGATGCTGGGTACTTCATATTGTTTTCTATCAGATATCAACCTAAATATCAGACAGAGAGAGAAGCTGTCTAAAATAAAATTACATTTACTCAGAATTGAGCATTACAGTGGGAATACAGTAAGCATATTCAGGGAGGTGGAGGAAGACAAGGTTTTTATTGGTTTTTTGGTTTTTTGTTTTTGAGTTGGAGTCTCACTCTGTCGCCCAGGCTGGAGTGCAGTGGCACGCTCCCGGTCACTGCAGCCTTGACCTGCTGGGTATAGGCGATCTTTCCACCTCAGCCTTCCAAGTAGCCGGAACTACAGGTGAGCGCTACCATGCTCGGCTAATTTTTGTTTTATTGTAGAGACAAGGTCTTGCCAAGTTGCTGGGGCTGGTCTGGAACCCACAGGCTCAGGCAATCCACTCACCTTGGCCTCCCAAAGTGCTGGGATTAAGGCTGAGCCACCGAGCCCGGCCAAGACAGGGTTTTTAAAGGAAAAGTGAGTAAGGTTACATAAGTCGTTTTGAGACAATTATCCTTGGCTACAAGGATCAATACCAAGGGTGTCGTTAGTCCAAAACTGGGCAGGCAGTTACTTAGGTACATGTCCTCTATTTTTTGTGTAAGGTTTTGGTGACTTTGTGCCAGGTTGTGTTTTTTGCAGAGTCATTCGTGATAGGTTTTGTTTTTTGTTTTTTTTTTTGAGTTGGAGTCTCATTCTGTCACCCAGGCTGGCCTGAGTGCAGTGGCACACTCATGGCCTCCACAGCCTTGACCTGCTAGGCTCTGGTAATCCTTCCACCTCAGCCTTCCAGGTAGCTGGTACTACAGGCACACACCACCATACCCAGCTAATTTTTTTATTTATTGTAGAGATGAGGGCTCATCAAGTTGCTCAGGCTGGTCTTGAACCCTTGGGGGCTCAGGCAATTCTCTCACCTTGGCCTTCCAAAGTGCTGAGATTATAGGCGCGAGTCACTGCACCCCATCGTGATAGTTGTTCTTAGGAGGCACGTGTGCATGAAAACCCATCCTTCATAGACTTCCTCAGCTCCATTTGTCAGGATTTGACACAGTGACTCCATTTGATTCTAACAACTTTTACACAGAAGCCACACAGTGTCAGGTAATCATACACATCACTAAGCGTGATGCTGTAATTGCATAATTGCTCATGTGAATAATCTGTGGTGCAATATCTGGCGCTATGCAAATATCCTATACCCAATAACCTTTCACCTAGCATCCATTCAATCAGTTATTTCATTGAGAATTGCCGTATAGTTCTACTGAGTTTTGTTTTGTATTGTTTGCGACACTGTCTCAATCTGTCTGCCAGGCTAGAATGCTGTGGTTCACTGCAGCTTCAAATTCCTGGCCCGTGGTGGTTCACACCTGTAGTCTCAGCATTTTGAGAGGCCAACGCAAGAGGATTGCCTGAGCCCAGAGGTTTGAGACCAACCTGGGCAACTTGGTAAGACCTTGTCTCTACAATAAATTTTTTAAAATTAGCCAAGTGTAGTGGCGCACGACTGTAGTTCCAGTTACTTGGAAGGCTGGGGTAGAAGGATCACTGGAGCCTAGCTGGTCAAGGCTGCAGTGGCTGTGAGTGTGCCACTGCACTCCAGCCTGGGTGACAGACAGAGTGAGACTACGACTCAAAAAAAAAAACAACAAAAAAACCCTCCTGGTTCAAAGAATCCTCCCACCTCAGCCCCTCAAGTGACTAGGACTAAAGGGGCACATCATCGTGCCCAGCTAATTTTTTTTTTTTGAGTTGGAATCTCGCTCTGTCGTCCAGACTGGAGTGAAGTGGCTGCTCCCGGCCACCGCAGCCTCGACCTGCTGGGCTCTGGGGATCCTTCCGCC
>NW_007253826.1:504474-506816 GCF_000164805.1 Carlito syrichta | reverse complement strand
GGGTCTCGAACCTGCAGGGTCAAGCAACCCATTCACCTCAGCCTCCCAAAGGTGCAGGATTACAGGCTGAGCCACCGAGCCCGGCTAATATTTTTTTTTTTTTAGGAGATAGGGTCTGGCTGGGCACAGTGACTCATATCTGTATTCTCAGCAAGACCCTGTCTTTATAAAAAAATCAAAAAATTAGCCAGGTGTAGTGGTGTACCAGCTACTTGGGAGGCTGAAGCAGGAGGGAAAAAAATAAAAGAGAGAGAGAGAGAGAGAGAGAGAGTCTCTCTATGTTGTCCAGGCTGGTCTTGAACTTCTGACCTCAAGCATCCTCCTGCCTCAGTCTCCCAAAGTGCTAGAATTATAGGCATGAGCCATCAGCCACCATTCCCTTCCCTACTGAGTTTTTTTATATCAATGACTATATTTTCAATAACACAAATGTTGTTTTGTTTTGTTTTTTGAGACAGTCTCACTGTGTAACCCAGGCTGGAGTGCAGTGGCACAATCATAGCTCACCTCAGCCTTGACCTCCTAGGCTCAAGTGATCCTCCCACCTCAGCATCCCGAGTAGCTGAGACTACAGGAGTGCACCACCATGCCTGACTAATTTGGTTTTGTTTTTTATTTTTCGTAGAGACCAGGTCTCATTAAGTTGCCCAGGCTGGTCTTGAATTCCTGGGCTCAAGCAATTCTCCTGCCTAGGCTCCCAAAGTGCTGGGATTACAGATATGAGTCACTGTGTCTGGTCCATTTTTAGAAGTTTTTATAATTTTCTTTAAATAAGCCTGTTCCCACTGGGCACAGTGGCTCACGCCTGTAACCCTAGCACTGTGGAAGGCTGAAGCAAGAGGATTGCCTGAGTCCAGGGGTTTGAGACCAGCCTGGGCAACTTGGCGAGACCTCATCTCTACAATAAATCAAAAAATTAGTTGGGCATGGTGGCGTATATCTGTAGTTCCAACTACTTGGAAGGCTAAGCAGAAGGATTACCTGAACCCAACAAGTTTAGGCTGCGGTGGTCGTGAGTGTGCCACTGCACTCCAGCCTGGGGGACAGAGTAAGACTCTGACTTTAAAAAAAAAAATTCCTATAATCCCAGCACTTTGGGATGCCAGGATGAGAGGATTGCCTGAGTCCACAGGTTTAAGACCAGCCTGGGAAACTTGGTGAGATGTCATCTCTACAATAACTCAAAAAATTAACCGGGCGTGGTGGCGCATGCCTGTAGTTCCAGCTACTTGAAGACTGAGGTGAAAGTATCGCCTGAGCCCAGCAGGTCAAGGCTGTGGTGGCTGTGAGAGTACCTCTCACTTCACTCCAGCCTGGGTGACAGAGTGAGACTCCAACTCAAATTTAAAAAAAAAATTGAAGATGAGTTAATCCACGGCCCGGCCAACAGGTTTATTCCCTTCCTTTGCACTGCACACCTCCACTGCAGCCTTGCTCTGCCAGATCCTCAGTCAGACCAAAAAGCACCTGAACTTGATCCCCCTCTTTGTATTTATTGGAGCGGGAGGTACGCAAGCCACACTTATCTCATGCATCTGGCAATGTTCAATCCAGATGTTAGTTGGGACAGAAAAAATAACCCAGAGCCCTGGAACAAACTGTATCCCAGTGATCAATACAAGTTCTTCTCAGCGAATGTGGATTACAGCAAACTGAAAAAAGAAGGTCCAGAATTCTAATGAAATGTTTGACTGTAAAGCTACTTAGAATGAAGGACTTTCAGAAGCCATCTGCACAATTTTACACTTAACCAGGAAATATTTCTCCTCTAAATGCATGAAATTATGCTGATGTGTTGGGGGATCACCCTAATTAATAAATGCCTGAAACTTGAAAAAATATATTTTTTCTGCCAACCGTTGTAAGATCATGGAAAGTGCTCACAAGTTCAAAGGATACTTTTATGTACCCATCTTACCTAACTTCAGAAGAGCAATATTCCAGAGTTACTTTCTTCTTCTTCATTCTTTCCTTTTGTTTCTGTAACCTCCCATACTCTCTAGTCCTCTTCTTCCCTTTAAACTATATCCTGGCTGGCACGGTGGCTCAACACTATAATCCCAACACTTTTGGAGGCAGAAGCAAGAGAACAGCCTGAGCCTGAGGGATCAAGACCAGCCTGGGCAACATGATGAGACTTCTTCTCTACAATAAATCAAAAATTTTTCTGAGTGTGGTAGCACATGTCTGTAGTTTTGGCTACTTGGAAGACTGAGGCGGAAGAAAGGATCAAGGATCACCTGAGCCTAGCAGGTTGGGGCTGCAGTGGCCGGGAGCATGCCACTGCACTCCAGCCTGGGCAACAGAGTGAGACTCCAACTCAAACAAACAAACAAACAAAC
>NW_007253826.1:503487-504055 GCF_000164805.1 Carlito syrichta | reverse complement strand
GAGGTCTCGCTGCCCAGGCGGGTCTCGAACCCACTGGCTCAGGCAATCCACTCACCTCAGTCTCCCAAAGGCGGGGGATTACAGGCTGAGCCACCAAGCCTGGCTAACCTAAATTATTATTATCGGTTACAGGATGTTAAATGATCTCGCCCCTGCCCATCTCTTCAACTTTCATCTCATGTTCCTCTCTCCTTCATCCACTGACTTCCACTTCCATAGTGGCTTCTTTCAGTTTTTCAAACAAAACCAAGTTCTTTCCTACCTCAGGGTCTTTGCACATACTATTCTCAGAACTTAGTCCGGAAGGGTCTCCCTGCTTTCTCCTCCTGGCCCTCCATTTTGGCATGATTGGCTCACTTTTGTTTTCTAGATCTAGGTTAAAAATCACTTCAAGCCGGGCTCGGTGGCTCAGCCTGTAATCCCACACCTTGGGAGGCTGAGGTGAGTGGATTGCCTGAGCCCGCGGGTTGGAGACCCCAGCCTGGGCAACTTGGTGAGACCTCATCTTTACAATAAATCAAAAAATTAGCCAGGCGTGGTAGCGCGCGCCTGTAGTTCCAGCTACTTG
>NW_007253826.1:495260-503467 GCF_000164805.1 Carlito syrichta | reverse complement strand
GACTGGAGTGCAGTGGCACGCTCCCAGTCACTGCAGCCTCGACCTGCTGGACTCCAGCGATCCTTCCACCTCAGCCTTCCAAGTAGCTGGAACTATACAGGCATGCGCTACCACACCCGGCTAATTTTTTTGATTTTATTGTAGAGATGAGGTCTCGCCAAGTTGGCCAGGCGGGTCTCGAACCCACAGGCTCAGGCAATTCACTCACCTCGGCCTCCCAAAACGCGGGATTACAGGTTGAGCCACCGAGCCCGACTTGTCACTTACCTTTTGCTCCGTTCGCATTAGAAATGTTAGGCCAAGGAGGACAGGAACTAGGTGTCTAGTTCATTCCATCACGCAGCACCTTGCCTAGCACGTGGTAGACGCAACAAATCTCGGATGAATCAGTGTCTTCCTGGCATTTTATATATAACCACTGGAGTAAAAAAAATTCTGCTCCATTGTACAATAAGAAAAACCAAGAGTCAAGCTTTTAACTGAGCTAGTAGCTGAAGGCAGAATTATAATTCATGTCTACGGGATCCCAGAGACCCTCACTCTCAAACACCAGTCATTCGGCTAGTACAATGTGACCCGGCAGAGTCCTCAAATCCAGAGAGGTGGCGGTATTCCCAGTAGGCACAGTGCTCGGAGGCGTGGCCAGGCAATGGGACGGCCTGGGTGCCGGAAGACAGATCGAAGACTACATATCCCAGAAGGCTCGGCAGGGCGCCGCTGATTGGCGGAAGCGAAACGGTGGCAGCGCGATGACGTTCAGGGACGCTCGCGCGCGGGATTTAAACTGCGGCGGTTTACGTGGCGTTAAGACTGCGTAGAATTGTGGTTTCCTGGGCCTTCGCGTTTCTCTTCCCGGCCGACTTTCCGAATGCTCATGGACCCGTCGCTACAGGCCCACCTGTTTCCTGGTGTCGCCATCAAGATCCAACGCAGTAATGGTGAGGAGCGGGGTCCCGAGGCCAAGGCGACCCGTGGGAAGGCTGAAATTACTGCCCCGCCTGCAAGCGGCAGGCCTTGAGACACTGTTGGAGATTCCTCTCCCAACACACTCTCAGGGTCCGGGTCTCTGTATTGGCAGTCAATCTTCCGGGGCTCAGGTGCTTGACTTGGGTCCCTTCCTCGCCCTCAGGGAGAGGGCGGAACTTTCCCGCGGTCTTTGGACCTCCCAGAGAAGTTAGGATTAGATTAACTTCCAAAGTTCTCTCCTGAAAATACTTTGCTCTTCTAGGGACTCGGCTTTCTGGCCTCTCTTTTAACAAATATTGCCCAGTGACCGTATGTCAGGCACTGGGATTCTGGATAAACGAGACACAACCCCTGCTCTTGAGGAGTTGTAATTCAATTCCCTCTTTTGGTTAAGCAACTTCTGACAGGCCTAATACCTGTGTCATTAGGAAAACGGTCAGACATGACCTCTAGAAGTCAGTTAGGAAAAGAGGGCCAAATCCTCAGTGCTGTCTTGAGGAACAGTTTACCCGAGGACTATAGGGACCACCTTTTGTGTGCTTTTTTGTAGGCTCTGTCTTGAGTGGAGATGAATCCTTATGCGGTGCAGCTCGATTTTAAGACCTGTCCCTTGCCCACCTCACTGTGGCATATTCTAAAGGTGAAGCCCCAGGAGGTTTATTTATCTATTCGTGTAAAAAAAAAAAAAAAAGATAAAAAGGCAGCTGCTCCTTTGTTCAAGTAAACTCCACATTGGTCATCTCTGTGGGATCTTAAAATTGAAGCCCTCATAAAACAGATGGATTACTGTCCTTTTCATGCTTTAGGCTTAATTCAGAGTGCTATCATAAGGACTGTGGACTTGGAGAAATCCTGTGTTTCAGTGGAATGGACAGAAGGAGGTGCCACAAAGGGCAAAGAGGTAGGTTCTAGAAGAATGCCTCTACCACATTTAATATCTTCCTATGCAAAGAATCTATGTGGAAATAGGATTTGTGAGAGCCTGATTTCTGATGCTGTGCTCCTTAATCTAAAAAATGATCCTCTTTGGTTGTATTGGGGTTTTATTTAGTCAGACCTCTTCTAAATTGAAGCAACAATTTTTGGTATGGTTGTAGAAACCAAACTGCACATAATCCTAAAACCTTGTTCGCTCAAGCTAAGTTCTGGGTGCACACTACCTGTGATATCAGTTTGGGGAGCAAAATCAATACCTCAATTGAGGAGACAAAAGTACATTTCTGAAACACCAAATAACAGAGGGCAACTTGTGATGAATGGCACAGATGAGTAATGCTAGAGCAGCTCACAGGTGGAAACTCCTTGAGGATGGGTTGGGCTTGGGGGGTGGGAGTGTGAAGGCTTTGCTGAAGCAGCAAGATGAAACACATGGGGACCAGTTAAGCTGCCCAACACTTTGGGAAGCCAAGGTGAGAGGAGTGCCTGAACCCAGGGGTTCGAGACCAGCCCGGGGAACTTGGTGAGACCTCGTCTCTACAAAAAATTAGCCGGGCGTGGTGGCGCATGCCTGTAGTTCCAGCTACTTGGATGGTAGAGGTGGAGAGGTCACCTGAGCCCAGCAGGTCGAGACTGTGGTAACTGAGCATGCCACTGCACTCCAGGTTGGGTGACAGACTGAGACTCCAACTCAAAAAAAAAAAAAAAAAAAAAGGGCTGGACTCGGTGGCTCAGCCTGTAATCCCATGCTTTGAGAGGCTAAGGTGAGGGAATTGCCTGAGCCCGCGGGTTCGCGACCTGCCTGGGCAACTTGGCGAGACCTCGTCTCTACAATAAATCAAAAATTAGCAGGGCGTGGTAACGCATGCCTGTAGTTCCAGCTACTTGGAAGACTGAGGCAGAAGGATCACTGGAACCCAACTAGTCTAGGCTGCAGTGGCCGGGAGTGGCCACTGCACTCCAGTCTGGGTGACAGAGTGAGACTCCAATTCAAAAAAAAAAAAAAAGAAAGAAAGAAAAAAGAAATAAGTCTCTTGTCGGATCTTATCCTAGTTCAAATATTGCTTTTGTCCAAACTTTTTAGTGGGGCATTCAGAGCCTTTTCAAGATCTGACCCTAATGACCCTTTTTTCTTTGTACCACACACTCTTCCAAATATCCTATGCCCTGGCAAATGAGGCTGCCCACCACTTGTGACTGTGCATGTTACCTTGTTGCCTTCACAGTCTCTTATTCCTTCCTCCCGGGATGTTAACCCTAAATCATCAGTTAATTTCAGAGCTAGGGCTAGAACTTTGGTTTCCTGTGTTTATGCTCTTTATAGTTTGGGTGTTGGATTGTGGGAGTGCCAGAAATGTGTCTAGAAGTGTGGTCACAGAAGTACTTGCCAACTTTCAATGATTCTGTCCTCGTCTCATCCCATTCGGCTCTTCCTTTGATTACCTTCTATCACATTAGAATTTTTGTTTACTGAAGGCAAAGATGATATATGTCTTAATTCATCTTTGAGTAACTTCCCCCAGCACGCTACTGTCTTGCTGGTGCCTAATAAATGTTTGAATAAGCCAGCCAATATAGATTGCATATCTAGGCAGTAAAGCCCTTACCAGGAGTACATTCTTCAACTCTATCACATTTTGAAATACAGACAACCAAGTTGGAACTAATTGGGCATGCTTGAACCTGCTGTGATGTTATGCTGGTGAAGTTTGGGGGAAGTTTGAGTTGTTCCTACAGGATTACAAGACTCTGATGATGTAAACCTAGAATTATGACCTCATTGTGGGCGCAAGCAGGAAATAGGTAAGGCATGAGCAGGAAGAAGTTTCTGGGCCCAGTAAAAAATGTAGGTAGACTTAGCATTAGGTAGCAGCTGTTGGGAACTTGTCCCCACTCATAAGATCCTGAAGCGCCCTCTGTTTACTCTTGCCAGTCAGTTAGAACTTGCTTCTGCCTCTGTGTTAGCCAGCAAGAGGTATTTCGAGGGCTGTGCCCAGCAGTACCCCACTGTCCAGCAGAACAGTAGGGGAGCGAAGTGGCCTAGATCTACTGTGGACTACCCGACTGTTTGCCTGCCTGTCTGCCATCTCTTCACCTCATTCTTAACACTGACATCTACCGTTGGCTTGGAAATCAGAAACCTATAGCCATCTAGATGGTAAACCATTACGAAGGAGTAATTATTTGTTTTATAGCTATTCATACTTAGTGGAACTTAAAGTTGGTAAAGTTTGGATCTAAGGGTAATCTTGGCTACAGAGATTCATCTGGATTGAACACCTCTGTTGTTTCACTGAAACTTTGGCTTGCTCTTACAGATTGATTTTGATGATGTGGCCGCAGTAAATCCAGAACTTTTACAGCTTCTTCCCTTATACTCAAAGGACAATCTGCCCCTGCAGGAAAATGTAACAGTCCAGGTGGGTGCCTGCCATCTGGCTGCAGCCAGTGCTCCAGAGGATTTACTTCTCTTATTGGCTCTTTGCTGATTATTTTTCTGGGACTGCCTGGGACTTCAAAACAGTGCATGGGCCTTTGAGAATTGATAAGAACCATGTCTTGTGTTTTGTTTTGTTTTTCAGAAGCAAAGACACAGATCAGTTAACTCCAAAATCCCTGCTCCAAAAGAAAGTAAGTGAATTTCTTTTTTTCCCCCCTAAGTCGGAGTCTTACTCTGTCACCCAGGCTAGAGTGCAGTATCACAGTCACGGCTACCGCAGCCTCAACCTGCTGGGCTCATGCGAACTCTTCCGCTTAAGCCTTCTAAGTAGCTAGAACTACAGGTGCATGCCACTATGCCTGGCTAGTTCTTCAATTTTTTAATTTTTTTTTTTTTTTGAGTTGGAGTCTCACTCGGTCGCTCAGACTGTAGTGCAGTGGCCGCTCCTGGTCACTGCAGCCTCGACCTGCTGGGCTCCAGCAATCCTTCCACCTCAGCCTTCCGAGTAGCCGGAATTACAGGCGCGCACTACCACGCCAGGCTAATTTTTTTTTTTTAATTTATTGTAGAGATGAGGTCTCGCCAAGTTGCCCAGACGGGTCTCGAACCCGCGGGCTCAGACAATCCACTTACCTCAGCCTCCCAAAGGCGCGGGATTATAGGCTGAACCACCAAGCCCAGCTAATTTTTTGAATTACTATAGAGATGAGGTCTCTCCAATTTTCCCAGGTGGGTCTCGAACCCGCGGTCTCAGGCAATCCACTCACCTCAGCCTCCCAAAGTACGGGATTACAGGCTGAGCCACCGAGCCTGGCTAATTTTTAAATTTATTGTAGAGGTAAGGTCTTACCAAATTGCCCAGGCGGGTCTCGAACTCGCAGGCCCAGGCAATCCACTCACCTTAGCCTCCCACGGCGTGAGATTACAGGCTGAGCCATCGAGCCCAGCTTAACTGGATTTCTATTGGATTATTATCATGGAGTTTGTACCAGGAATGCTGTTTCTAGGACTCAGAGGTGTGGAAGCTCCACTTGATCATGTGACTTCTATGACTGAGTGCTGCCCTGTGTTCCAAACATCTTTCCTGGTGAGGACAAATCCAACCTATAGCTATTAGGCCAGCCTCTAAGGGACCTGGTACATTTGGGAACTTTATTGCGTGACCTAGAAACCTTTCCTGTAGAATCCAGGGTCTGATGCTGAGGAGAGAAGAATCAGCCACTGGCAGGCTTATTTTCTTCCCTCAGGAGAACAAGTTCTCTTGGAGTGAAGCTTTGAGAAAGGCAGTGTGTTTAGACATGCAGTCAATGGTGCTATGGAGATAGCGGCTGGGGCAGGGAATAATAATAGCAATGCCTCATGGTCTAGGAGAAGGTTGGGCACTCTGAGGAAGTAGCTAGGCTAAACCTACTTGGCTATATGCCAGACTATTGGTGGGTAACTGCCCAAGAAACCCAGCTTATTACTCAGAGACAACTATACCCTCAAGACTGGTGAGCCTGCAAAGCTATCTAGATCCAAGGGTTATCACTACCATGAAATGATCTAGTTACCTCAGGGACCCAGAGAATACTTGGCTGGAGCTTCAGGATCTGGGGGCCCTGGGTGAAGGGTGGTACCTTGCAAGCTCGACCTGGGCGTGGGTGGTACTGTGCTGACCCTCTCTTGGTGTACTATAAGTGCCTGCAGGAGAGATGGGAATGACAACAATCTCATTCCATATGCATGTCCTCAAGGGATATTGCCACAGCTCTTTTTTTTTTTTGAGTTGGAGTCTCACTCTGTTGCCAAGACTGGAGTGCGGTGGCCGCAGCCTTGACCTGCTGGGCTCCGGCAATCCTTCCACCTCAGCCTTCCAAGTAGCCGGAACTACAGGCATGTGCTACCATGCCCGGCTGATTTTTTGATTTATTGTAGAGATGAGGTCTCGCTTCCCAGGCGGGTCTCGAACCTGCGGGCTCAGGCAATCCACTCGCCTCAGCCTCCCAAAGGCGCGGGATTACAGGCTGAGCCACCGAGCCCGGCACCACAGCTCCTTTTAATGGAAAAAAAAAATTCATAATATACATGCTATTCAATAGTAGAAACGAAACAAGATTACAAATCATTTGGGAAATAAAATTATAAAAATTCAAGACATGGATTATACAGAGCTACCAGCCTAAATGTATGACATTCCGAAATTCAGCACAAGTTGGTGTTTGCCTACATAACACTATATGTTCTGTTTTCAGATATATGACTTCTTGTATTTTATAGGTGACAAATTGTCTTTTTTTTTTTTTTTTTATGGAGTCTCACTCTGTTGCCCAGGCTGGAGTGCAATGGCATGCTCACAGTCACTGTAGCCTCGATCTGCTGGGCTCAGACTATCCTTCCGCCTCAGTCTTACAAGTAGTTGGAACCACAGGCACACACCACTGCCTGGCTAATTTTTTTATTTACTACACACACAAGGTCTCGCCAAGTTGCCCAGGCTGGCCTCAAACCTGTGGGCTCAGGCAGTCCTCTCACCTTGGCCTCCCAAAGTGCTGAGATTGCAGGCGTGAGCCGCTGCACTCCAATGTTTGTCTTTATGGAGGAGAACTATGTAGATGAGTAGAGATTGACAAGAATTCAAGTGTAAATCAATAGTTTTTCTCAGTTAAGCAGTCTTCAAAGATTCTAGAAAATCATTGTAGCTAATTCCGTAGGTTTCTGATGATGTGGCCCAGGCCTGGCTCTGTGAAACATCCTGGGGCTGTGAAAAAAGCCCAAACTCTAATCTGACAGCCCTGGATTCACATCCTGGCCTTGGCACATTGGACAAATTACTTAATGTGTCTGATCCTTAATGTCCTCTTCCATGGGCATTTTTTTTTTTTTGAGTTGGAGTCTCACTCTGTAGCCTAGACTGAAGTGCAGTGGCATGCTCCTGGCCACCGCAGCCTCAGCCTGCTGGGGCTCTGGCAATCCTTCCACTCAGCCTACCAAGTAGCCAGAACTACAGGCGTGCGCTATCACACCTGGGTAATTTTTGATTTCTTGTAGAGACGAGATCTTGCCAAGTTGCCCTGGTGGGTCTTGAACCCGCAAGCTCAGGCAATCCACTCGCCTTTGCATCCCAAAGTGCTGGGAGTACAGGCTGAGCCACTGAGCCCGGTCTGAGAATATATATACTATTTTGAGGTATAGGAAGATTGTACAATGGTAGGTACCACTGCTATCAAGGTGAATAATACTTTTTCTCAATGACTTCTATGAGGTCTCTCTCCAGAAATTATTTCAAATTGGCTGTAGGTCCTTCCATTTACTCAAGACAGATATTCCTGTGGGAGATATTTTTGCCCTTAGGAGCTCCTGAATTTGCAGAATGTAATCACATAGGTTTTAGAGTCATTGGTACTTGGTCTTTCTAATTTTTTCCTTCCCTTGGGGAAGGAATATGGAAAGTTGGTGGGCTCCTTTCCTGGTTGCCGAGATCCATCTCACCTTGTGCAGAGCCTTAGAGTTTTGCCTCTGACCGCCTTTCTCATCACACAGTACTGACTGGCTACTGCTCTTGGTTCTCCAGGACTTCGAAGTCGCTCCAGTCGTATGTCTACCGTCTCAGAGGTCTGCATCAACACTCAGGAGAATGATATGGAGGTGGAACTGCCTGCATCTGCCAGCTCCCGCAGGCAGTTTTCAGTTCCCAGTGAGTAATGAATATGCTTCCCCGTTTGCAGCCCTGGAGCAGGCTCCTCACACGTTGCTCAGTGTCTGTGCTGGAACAGCCTAGGAATCCTCCACTACCCCAGATTTAGTACTGTTCTGCTCCTGCCCGGCCCACACTGCTCCTTATCTGGAAATCATCTCATTTTACTTTTTTTTTTTTTTTTTTTTT
>NW_007253826.1:488953-495089 GCF_000164805.1 Carlito syrichta | reverse complement strand
TTTTTTTTTTTGAGTTGGAGTCTCACTGTGTCACCTAGACTGGAGTGCAGTGGCCGCTCCTGGCCACCGCAGCCTCGACATGCTGGGCTCCAGCAATCCTTCTGCCTGAGCCTTCCGAATAGCTGGAACTACAGGCACGTGCTCCCATGCCCGGCTCTTTTTTCTTTTTTTTGGATTTATTGTAGAGATGAGGTCTTGCCAAGTTGCCCAGGCGGGTCTCAAACCCGCGGTCTCAGGCAATCCAATCACCTCAGCCTCCCAAAGGTACGGGATTACAGGCTGAGCCACCGAGCCCGGCTACATTTTACTTTTAATATATACATATATATATATATATTTTTTGAGTCAGAGTCTCACTCTGTTGCCCAAGCTGAAGTTCAGTGGCACACTCATCACCACCACAGCCTTGGTGTGCTAGGCTCAGGTGTCCTTCTGCCTCAGCCTTCCAAGTAGCTGGAACTACAAGCATGCAACACGATACCTGGCTAGTTTTTTTATTTATTGTAGAGATGAGGTCTCACCAAGTTGCCTAGGCTGGTCTCGAACCCCTGGGCTCAAGTAATCCTCTCACCTCTGCCTCCCAAAATGCTGGAATTATAGGTGTGAGCCACCACACTGGGCCTAAAATTTTAATTTAATTTAATTTAATTTTTTTGAGTCGAGGTCTCACTCTATTTCCCAGACTGGAGTGTGATAGCACAATCACAGTTCACTGCAGCCTTTTACCTCCTGGGCTCAGGTAGTCCTTCCATCTCAGCTTCCCAAATAGCTGGGACTATAGACACATGCTACCACACCTGGCTAGTTTTTCTTTTTTGAGTCAGAGTCTCACTCTGTTGCCCAGACTGGAGTGCAGTAGAACTCTCACGGCCACCGCAGCTTCAGTCTGCTGGGCTCAGCTGATCCTTCCAAGTAGCTGGAGCTATAGATACGCACCATCACACCCTGCTAATTTTTTGATTTATTGTAGAGACGAGGAGGTTGCTCAGGCTGGTCTCATACACCTGGACTTAGGCAATCCTCTCACCTCTGCCTCCCAAAGTGCTGGTATTACAGGCATGAGCCACTGCACCCAGCTAATTTTTCAATTTTTTTTGTAGAGACGAAGATCTCGCTGTGTTGCCTAGGCTGAGCTTGAACTTCTAGGCAAGCAGTCCTTCCACCTCAGTCTCCCACGGTGCTAGGATTTTATGTGTAAGCTTCCACGCCTGACTTCATTTTACTTTTTAAAAATTTAATTGAGACATGATATATACATACAGAAAGTACATGTAGTACAGAACACACACACACACACACACACACACACACATACATATAGTTCAGTGGAATTTCACAAACTGAACACACTTACATAACTAACACCCAGATCAGAGCATTACCATCACCCCAAAAGTCCCCTTCAGGTACCCTTTAAGTTACTAATCCCCCCAAGGGTGCCCACAATCCTGACATCTAATAACAATAATTAACTTTTTTCCTTTTTGCACTTTTGAGTGGAATTTTAAAAAATTTTAAGTGGGCTGGGTATGGTGGCTCACGCCTATAATCCCAGCACTTTGGGAAACCAAGGTGAGAGGATTGTCTGAGCCCACGGGCTTGAGACCAGCCTGGGCAACTTGGTGAGACCTCATCTCTACAATAAATCAAAAAAGTAGCTGGTTATGGTAGCGCATGCTTGTAGTTACAGCTACTTTGTAGGCTGAGGCAGAAGGATTGCCTGAGCCCAGCAGGTCGAGGCTGCAGTGGCCATGAGCATGCCACTGCACTTCAGCCTGGGCAGCAGAGTGAGACTCCAATTCAAAAAAAAAAGAAAAGGTCGGACTCAATGGCTCAGCTTGTAATCCCAGCCCTTTGGGAGGCCCAGGCGAGTTGATTGCCTGAGCCCATGGGTTTGAGACCAGCCTGGGCAAATTGGCAAGACCTTGTCTCTGCAATACAAAATCAAACATGAACCCCGCGTGGTAGCATGCGCCTGTAGTTCCATCTACTTGGAAGGCTGAAGCGGAAGGATCCCCAAAGCCCAGCAGGTTGACGCTGGGGGTGGCTGTGAGTGTGCCACTCCAGCCGGGATGATGGAATGAGACTTCAACTTTTGACTCAAAAAAAAGAAAAGGGCTGGGTTCAGTAGCTTAGCCTGTAATCCCAGCACTTTGGGAGGCTGAGGCAAGTGGATTGCCTGAACCCGCAGGTTCGAGACCAGACTGGGCAACTTGGGGAGACCTTGTCTCAACAATAAATTAAAAAATTAGCCAGGCATAGTAGCGCATGCCTATAGTTTTGACTACTTGGAAGGCTGAAGGTGGAAGAATCACCAGAGCCCAGCAGGTCAACACTGGGGATGGGGAGGACATGAATGTGCCACTGTACTCTTGCCTGGGTGACAGAGTGAGATTCCAATTAAAAAAAAAATTTTTTTAAGTGACTTATTTGTCAAAATTAATAGGTTATATAAACCAGGTACAAATTTTATGATATACATAGCTATTACACTTTAGATATATCAAATTCAGCTCTAATAGAATGAAGGTACATGAAGGGGTTATGAACAGGTATGGAAAATAATGAGGTGTTGTGAATTGTACCTTTCTGTGTTGAGTCAATATAGTTAGCTGTTGCCCAAGTTTCCTGTCACCCCTGGCTTTTTAGTATTTGTTCCTGTTAACCACTTGTGTTTCCTTTTTTTTTTTTTGAGTTGGAGTCTCACTCAGTCGCCCAAACTGGAGTGTAGTGGCCGCTCCCGGCCATCGCAGCCTCGACCTGCTGGGCTCCAGCAATCCTTCCGCCTCAGCCTTCCAAGTAACTGGAAGTACAGGTGTGCGCTACCATGCTAGGCTAATTTTTTGATTTATTGTAGAGATGAGGTCTTGCCAAGTTGCCCAGGGGGGTCTCGAACCCGCGGGCTCAGGCAGTTCACTCACCTTGGCCTCCCAAAGCGCAGGATTACAGGCTGAGCCACCAAGCCCGACCAACCACTTGTGTTTCTGAGGCTTTGAAGAAGTAAGAAATGCCTGTTTTTTTATTTCTAAGGCCTGGACTGGCCTGAGAACTTATATTTGAGTCGAATCTAAATAGTTTAGGCCTCCAAAGATCTTCATGGCAATGCCCATACTCAGCTATTCACGTACTTTTTTTTTTTGTGAAGTTGGAGTCTCACTCTGTTGCCCAGGCTAGAGTATAGTGGCACGCTCCCAGTCACTGCAGCTTCGGCCTGCAGGGCTGGTGATCCTTCCACCTCAGCCTTCCAAGTAGCTGGAACTACAGGCGCACACTACCACGCCCAGCTAACATGTACCTTTTAAGATTTTTTTTTTTTTTGAGTTGGTGTCTTACTCTGTTGCCCAGACTGGAGTGTAGTGACACGCTCCCGGCCACCGCAGCATCGACCTACTGAGCTCTGGTGATCCTTCCGCCTCAGCCTTCCAAGTAGCCGGAATTACAGGCGCGCACTACCATGCCCGGCTAATTTTTTTTTGATTTTATTGTAAAGATGAGGTCTTGCCTGCCCAGGCGGGTCTCGAACCCACAGGCTCAGGCAATCCACTTACCTCAGCCTCCCAAAGCGCGGGATTACAGGCTGAGCCACCGAGCTCGGCTCCTTTTAAGATATTTTGACCCCAGGAGGCCGGGCACAGTGGTTCATGCCTATAATTTCAGTACTTTGGGAGGTCGTGATAGGAGGATTGCTTAAAGCCAAGAGTTCGAGACTAGCCTGAACAATATAGTTGAACCTCATCCCTACAAAATAATCAAAAAATTACTTAGGATGCTGAGGTGGGAAAATCACTTGAGCCCAGGAATTTGAGGCAGTCGTGAGCCATGATTGTGCCACTGTACTCCAGTCAGGGTGACAGAGTGAAAACCCTACTCAGAAAAAAGAAGGAAAGAAAGATTGATATTTGACCTCAGGAGCCAGCCCTTGCAGAGAGGATGGTTGAATTCAGGGTGTGGGCTAAGGTGAAGGGAAATGTTCAAGTTCTGCTCATACTGTAAGATGTAAGAGCCTGAGCTCTTGTTGAGCCAGGAGATTATAGCCCTCTTCTTGGTCTTTGATCTGCTAGGTTCCAATGAGGACAGTTCCGTTATACCTCTCTGTTTCTCCAGTGACCCTTGTTCCCCCACAGCTGGTCCCCCTAGGCCTTCCTGCTCCGCAGTGGCTGAAATACCATTGATGATGGTCAACGAGGAGGTGGAAGAGCAAGTCCGTTCCATCCGAGGCAGCTCTCCTGCCAACCGTGTGAACTCAGGTAGACATACTGAGCTATCTGCTGTTCTGTTCCTAGTGCAGGACAGGTAGTTAACATCCTATCCCAAATCTGACCTACATCAGCACCTGAGTTCAAGCCATATTTGTCATATAAGGGCAAGTTTTCCTGTGGTCATGGAATCAGTCTTTCATAGTGGGTAAAAAACTGAGCAGAAGCTATCTGACATAGTTGAGATATTGTCACAGCTAAGGTCTTGGTTGACACCTGAAACAGCCCAGAATGACTATTAAGACTAAGCACGGTGCCAACCATCAAAAGTCAACTGGACCGGCCGCGGTGGCTCATAGCTATAATCCCAGCACTTTGGGAGGCCAAAGTGAGAGGATTACCTGAGTCCGTGGGTTTGAGACCAACCTGGGCGACTTGGCCAGACCTTATCTCTACAATAAATCAAAAAAACTAGCCAGGTATGGTAATGCATGCCTGTAATTCCAGCTACTTGGAAGGCTGAGATGGAAGGATCACCTGAGTCCAGCAGGTGAAGCCTGCAGTGACTGTGAGTGTGCCAGTACACTCCAGCTTGGGTGACAGAGTGAGATTCCAACTCAAAAAAAAAAAAAAAAGAAAGTGGACTGGATAAAAAAAATGTGGTAAATATATACAATGGAATATTACGCGGCCATAAAGGACAGACATATGAACTTTGCAGCAACTTGAGTGGATTCAGAGTTTATCATACTCAGTGATCTATCACAGAAACCAGGAACTGAGTACCACCTGTTCTCACTCATAAGTGGACCCTGAACATTTATCATAAGACAAGAAAGGGACTGGCAATAGCGGGACACTAACAAGGGTAGGAGGTATACATAACATCAAAAGTGGTACCTAAATCAAGTGAAGTGAGGACCAATGGAAGAGCCAAACTTCACCAGTACATTGACCACTTATGTACCTAATCCTGAATTGTATCTCACTTTTTTTTTTCAGTTGGAGTCTCACTCTCACCCAGGCTGTAGTACAGTGGCACACTCACAGCCACCACAGCCTTGACCTCCTGGTCTCAGGCGATCCTTCCACCTCAGTCTTCCAAGTAACTGGAACTACAGGCATGTGGCACCATCCATGCCCGGCTAATTTTTTGATTTATTGTATAGATAGGTCTTATCAAGTTGCCCAGGCTGGTTTCTAACCCGTGGGCTCAGACAATCCTCTCACCTTGGCTTCCCAAAGTGCTGGGACTATAGGCATGAGCCATCATGCCTAGCCACCCCACATCTTTTTCTTTGAGTTGGAGTCTCACTCTGTCACCCAGACTGGAGTGCAGTGGCCGCTCCCGGCCACCGCAGCCTCGACCTGCTGGGCTCCGGCAATCCTTCCGCCTCAGCCTTCCAAGTAACTGGAACTACAGGCGCGTGCTACCACACCCGGCTAATTTTTTTGATTTATTGTAGAGATGAGGTCTCGCTGCCCATGCGGGTCTCGAACCCACAGGCTCAGGCAATCCACTCACCTCAGCCTCCCAAAGGTGCGGGATTACAGACTGAGCCACCGAGCCCAGCTCCACATCTTTTATTTAATTCTTTTTGAGTCAAAGTCTTACTCTTGCCCAGACTGGAGTGCAGTGGCACGTTCATGGCCACTGCAACCTCCACCTGCTGGGCTCAGGTGATCTTTCCGTCTCAGCCTTCCAAGTAGCTGGACTACAGGCACACTCCACCATGTCCAACTAATTTTTTTATTTATTGTAGAGACGAGGTCTTGCCAACTTGCCCAGGCTGGTCTCAAACCTGTGGGCTCAGTTAACCCTCTCACCTTGGCCTCCCAAAGTGCTAGGGTTGCAGGCATGAACCACTATGCCTGGCGTTTTTTTGTTTTTGTTTTTGTTTTTTGAGTTGGAATCTCACTCTGTCACCCAGACTGGAGTG
>NW_007253826.1:470939-488484 GCF_000164805.1 Carlito syrichta | reverse complement strand
CAACAGTGAGACTCCAACTCAAAAAAAAAAAAAAAAGAAAATAGCCAAGAGGTATAGAGAGAACTTGGGTTAGAATTGGAGTGCTGTTACCACTCCTCTGACCTACATTGATCAAGTCATTACTTTGTGGACTTGTCCATCCCAAGAGCCACACCTATTGCTTCTTCTCTTTGTGTATAGTGATTTATGAGCAAGATTCCAGAGAAGGTCTGTGCTCGGGAAGGGCCCAGTAAACAGCCAGAGAAGAACAGGCAGGCCTAGACTGGTAAAAGAGTGGTCTTCCTTTATTTTTCTCTTTCCTAGTTCGGAGGAAATCATGTATTGTGAAGGAAATGGAGAAAATGAAGAACAAGCGAGAAGAGAAGAGGGCCCAGAACTCTGAAACGAGAATAAAGCGAGCTCAGGTACCTTTCCTGTGAGGCGAGGGCAAGGGTTTTTGTTCAGGCATCCTTAACTGAAACCCTGTAGGCAACAGAGATACAGTTGAGCCCCAGAATTTCTGAGGCTCCAATCTGATATCCAAAAAATTTAACTGCTTTTTTATTAATATTCAGAGAAATAGTCATAAATTTTTCTGACGGCTCTTAGATGAGAAATATTTAATGCTGATTGTCCAGTGAAGAAGTCCATCACATGCTCACTTGGTGCAGTGGCCAGAGGGACTGAAGGGCATAGTTGTCTGTTTTTTTCCACCAACACTGTCCCCCCCATTGTGTGTACTGAAGGGCAGGAACTGCAATGGAGTCCCCTTAGTTGTATTAATTGCTCTGGGGAAGCACAGCCTGCTGTTATGCCTCCTCAGCCTGCTGTCATGCCTCCTAAGATGTGGGACTGTGGCCCTAGTCCCAGTTCCTAGTGTGGCTTGGTACATTTCTAGCCCACACACACACACACACACACACACACACACACACCCAATCTCTGTTCCCCAGGGCTTTGTACCTGACTTCTCAACCTAAGGCCAACGTCAAGGTCAGGGCTTTGTCAACTATGAAAGGTCGTGTGCAAAGAGCTGTTGCTGCTGTCACATAGCACTGGGGTCTGAGAGCACCTACATTTTAATAGTCTGCCCATTTTCATTTATGTCTCAACCAGGAGTATGACAACAGCTTTCCAAACTGGGAATTTGCCCGGATGATTAAAGAATTTCGGGCTACTTTGGAATGTCATCCACTTACTGTGACTGATCCTGTAAGTAAATCCAAAAGACTTCTACTTCTGTTCCTTGAGTAAGTGTATAATTGAAGGACAGAAAAACTTCTCTTTATAGGAATGAAGGCGTGCAGGAATCTTCACTGACCTTTGAGGGTTTTTTTTTAAATACCCTTCAGTGGGCTAGAGCTAGTGAGGCCCAGATAGAAGGGTCTGATCTTTACAAACTGGGCCCCACCTCCACTACCATATGTTGTCTAGATTCTTACATTAGTAAGAACCATGATAGTAGTGCTAGTCCAGGTGCAGTGACTCACGCCTATAATCCCAGCACTTTGGGATCCTGAGGTGAGAGAATTGCCTGAGCCTATGGATTTGAGACTAGCCTGGGTAACTTGGCAAGACCTCATCTCCACAATAAATTAAAAAATGAGCCGGGTGTGGTGGTGCACATCTGTAGTTCCAGCTATTTGGAAGGCTGAGGCTGAAGGATCACCTGAGTCCAGCAGGTCGAGGCTATGGTGGCCGTGAGTGTGCCACTGCACTCCAACCTGGGCAACAGAGTGAGACTCCAACTTAAAAAAAAAAAGTAGTGCTGAAACCTGTAGGCAACAGAGTGAGAAAAGTGGGAACAAAATCCAGTGCTCTCTTGTGCTCTGGAGTAGTTAATGGGGGAGGTAGGAGTTCGATTAGGCCAGATATGGTACAGAAAGGGAAGGTCCTGGACAAGCTTCCTTTGCTCTGATGCTTTGTGTTGTTTGCCTCCTCTCATCCTGTAGATTGAGGAGCACAGGATATGTGTCTGTGTTAGGAAACGCCCACTGAATAAGCAAGGTAAGCCCTGTTCAGTCAGGAAGAGGCTTCAGAGGGGTCCTTTGTGTCCAGAGAGTACCCCCTGAAATGCTCTTCTTCTGCAGAATTGACCAAGAAAGAAATTGATGTGATTTCCATCCCAAGCAAGTGTCTACTCTTGGTACATGAACCAAAATTAAAAGTGGACTTAACAAAATATCTAGAGAACCAAGCGTTTTGCTTTGACTTTGCATTTGATGAAACGGCCTCCAATGAAGTCATCTACAGGTTAGTTCCTTCCCTCATTTGTTTTTGTCCTCGTGAGCCTCTTCCTTCCTCTTTTTGATGCAGGACATTATGGTAACACTACTCACAGACATGCTGAATTCTGAGGTCCTTCCTGGCTTCCTCTTGTGTTTTCTTTGAGTCAGCCATCAGAGCTCGGAGGTCTGGCTCCTAGCATCAGGAAGGCTCCATTATGGGCCTGCCATGTCCCTTTTTGCAGCTTTAGTGTTCCATCATGAGTGAGACATTACCCATTACACTGAGGCAGGGCTGGGCAGGCTCCAGAGGTTCTTTCAGTGTCCTATGCAACCAAATCATTACCCACTGGGCTTAGCAGACTCAGGGAACTCTATATCTGTTCTGTTCAATATGGCACCCACTAGCCTCATATGGTTATCCAAATAGAAGTTAAATGAAATTAGAAGTTGTTTCTTAGTCATACTAACTACATTTCAAGTGATCAACAGCTACCTGTGGCAGTGGCTACTGTTGGATAGCACAAATAAAAAACATTTTCTTTTTTTTTTTTTTCCTGAGCTGGAGTCTCACTCTGTCACCCAGACTGGAGTGCAGTAGCCACTCCTGGCCACTGCAGCCTCGACCTGCTGGGCTCCAGCGATCCTTCAGCCACAGCCTTTCAAGTAGCTGGAATTACAGGCGTGCGCTACCATGCCCGGATAATTTTTTTTTGATTTATTGTAGAGATGAGGTCTCACCAAGTTGCCCAGGTAGGTCTCGAACCCGCGGGCTCAGGCAATCCACTCACCTCAGCCTCCCAAGGCGCAGGATTACAGGCTGAGCCACCAAACCCGGCTATATTCTTTTTAAATCTAGAACAGTCTTTGCATTTCTCTTAATATTGACATTGTGAAGAGACTGGGCTAGGTGTTTGGCAGAGAGATTGCCTTGCACGCTTTTTTTATTTTTTATTTTATTTTATTTTTTATTTTTTGAGTTGGAGTCTCACTCTGCCCAGACTGGAGTCCAGCAGCCGCCACTCCCAGCCACCGCAGCCTCGACCTGCTAGGCTCCAGCGATCCTTCCGCCTCAGCCTTCCGAGTAGCTGGAACTACATGCGCCTACTACCACGCCCGGCTAATTTTTGAATTTATTGTAGCGATGAGGTCTTGCCAAGTTGCCCAGGCAGATCTCAAACCCGCGGGCTCAGGCAATCCACTCACCTCAGCCTCCCAAGGCGCAGGATTACAGGCTGAACCACCGAGCCCGGCTTATTATTTATTTTTTATTTATTTTTATTTTTTTATTTTTGAGTTGAGAGTCTCACTCGGTTGCCCAGACTGTAGTGCAGTGGCCGCTCCCAGCCCCCGCAGCCTCGCCTGCTGGGCTCCAGCGATCCTTCTGCCTCAGCCTTCCGAGTAGCCGGAATTATAGGCACGCACTACCACGCCCGGCTGATTTTTTTGATTTATTGTAGAGATGAGGTCTCGCTGCCCAGGCGGGTCTCGAACCCGCGGGCTCAGGCAATCCGCTCACCTCAGCCTCCCAAAGGCGCGGGATTACAGGCTGAGCCACCGAGCCCAGCTTATTTTTTTATTTTTTAAGTCAGGGTTTTACTCTGTTGTCCGGACTGGAGTGCAGTGACTCACCGCAACGGCAACCTCCTGAGCCTTATAAGTAGCAGCTGGAACTATAGGCTCACACTACTACACCCGGTTATTATTTGTTTTTAATTTTTGTACAGACGAGGACTATGTTGCCCAGGCTGGCCTCAACCTCTTGGGCTCAAGCAATCCTCCTACCTCCGCCTCTCAAAGTGCTGAAATTACAGGCCTGAGCCACTGCATCTGGCTACCCTGCATCTTAATTTGCCTGATCATTATAATTTTTTATTTTTATATATATATATATATATATGTGTTTATTTATTTATTTATTTATTGGTGTTTGCTTGTTGATGACATTTCTTTTTTTTTGAGTTGGAGTCTCACTCTGTTGCCCAGACTGGAGTGCAGTGGCCACTCACGGCCACTGCAGCCTCGGCCTACTGGGCTCCAGCGATCCTTCTGCCTCAGCCTTCCAAGTAGCTGGAACTACAGGCATGCGCTACCATGCCTGGCTAAATTTTTTATTTATTGTAGAGATGAGGTCTTGCCAAGTTGCCCAGGTGGGTCTCGAACCCGCAGGCTCAGGCAATCCACTCACCTCAGCCTCCCAAAGCACGGGATTACAGGCTGAGCCACCGAGCCCAGCGGGAAACATTTTCATTATCCCAAAAAGTTTTATTGCACAGCACTGCTCTAGAACGAAGGTTGACAAATTATGGCCCATAGGCCATATCTGGTTCATGAACTCTTTTTAAAGCTCTCAAACCAAGAATAGCTTTTATTTTTATTTTTGGAGTTGGGGTTCTGACTCTGTTGCCCAGGCTGGAGTGCAGTAACACAATCACAACTCACCACAGCCTTGAACTCCTGGGCTCAAGCTACTCAGTATCTAGGACTACAGGTGCACACCACATCTAGCTAATTTGTTTTATTATTATTATTTTTCTTGTAAAGATGAGATCTCACTATGTTGCCTAGGCTGGTTTTGAGCTCCTGGGCTCAAGCAGTCCTCTCACCTGTGTGCCATAGTGCTGGGATTATAGGTGTTAGCCACTGCACCCAACTCATTTTTATGTTTTAAAGTTAATAAAAGAAAAATGTAATGGAGACCTATGTGGCCTATGAAGCCTAAAATATTTTAAGCCCTGACTTTAGAGGGTCTCCCCTGATGTGTGTGTGTAGGAGTCTCACCCTCACCCAGGCTGGAGTGCAGTAGCATACTCACAGCCACTGCAACCTCAACCTGCTGGACTCAGGTGATCCTTTTGTCTCAGCCTTCCAAGTAGCTGAAACCACAGGTGCACACCACCACGCCCAGCTAATTTTTTTATTTATTGTAGAGACAAGGTCTCGCCAAGTTGCCTAGGCTGGTCTCGAACCCCAGGCAATCCTCTCACTCCACCTCCCAAAGTGCTGGGATTACAGGCATCCCCTAATCTTTTTAGTATGTCTTATGCTGGATTTACAATATATAAAAAAATTAGCCAGGCATAGTGACATAAGCCTGTAGTTCCAGCTACTTGGAAGGCTGAGGTGAAAAGATCACCTGAGCCCAGCAGGTCAAGGCTGCAGTGGCCATGAGCGTGCCACTGAACTCCAGCCTCAGTGACAGAGTAAGACTCCAACTCAAAAAAAAAAAAAAAAGGAATCAAAGTCCTTGGGGCCAGATTCGGTGGCTCAGCCTGTAATCCCAGCCCTTTGGGAGGCCGAGGTGAGTGGATTGCCTGAGCCCGCGGGTTCTAGACCTGCCTGGGCAACTTGATGAGACCTCATCTCTACAATAAATCAAAAATTAGCAGGGCGTGGTAGCGCACGCCTGTAGTTCCAGCTACTCGGAAGGCTGAGGCAGAAGGATCGCCAGAGCCCAGCAAGTCGAGGCTACGGTGGCCAGTAGTGGCCATTGCACTCCAGTCTGGGTGACAGAGTGAGACTCAAACTCAAAAAAAAAAAAGTCCTTGGGAACTGCAGTAGCAAGGTGGCAGGACTGTGTTCCAGGGAGTATATTTTAAGAAGAAACAGGTACAAACACTTCCCTTCTTCTCCATCCTTTGTCTTAGGTTCACAGCAAGGCCACTGGTGCAGACAATCTTCAAAGGTGGGAAAGCAACTTGTTTTGCATATGGCCAAACAGGAAGTGGCAAGACACATGTGAGTACTCAGGCCTGGCAGGGAAAGAGCCTTCCCATTATGCAACACTGGGTCCCTGCAAAGGAAGGCAATAAATATCTTGCAGAAAGTTGGTACAGATGCCCCATCGCCAGATACTCTTGTCATGTCAAATGCAGGGAGGGGTCTTAGTGCAGCCTTCTGTTTTGTCATGGCCCCTTGTGGTGATAGAGCCGGTAATGCTCAGGCCCAGGCCAAGAGTCCTTTACCATGGTCTTCTATGCCTTACTTTTGCAGACAATGGGTGGAGACCTCTCTGGGAAAGCCCAGAATGCATCCAAAGGAATCTACGCCATGGCCTGTAAGTGATGTGTTCTGCCATATCAGGTTGAGTACAGAAAAGCCGGTTGCTTACTTATCCAAGTTGTCTCCCTTAGCCCGAGATGTCTTCCTCCTGAAGAATCAGCCCCCCTACCGGAAACTGGGCCTGGAAGTATATGTGACATTCTTCGAGATCTACAATGGGAAGGTAGCTGGCAGGAAACCCCCTCTTTATACTGTTGGGGCGCAGACATTTCTAAACCTTGAAGTTGGCTAGAGGTTGTAGAAACTGAAACAACCTGTTAGCTGTCAAGTGACCACTGATGAGCCACTCTGCCCTGGCATGTGTAGGCGGCCTCACATGATGAGATAACACCTAAGCTCAGCACGTATAGCAGGAATATTCCTCGGGACTTTCTTGGGTGAAAGATTTGCCTTGTGTATGCCCTGTCTTCTGTCAGCCTACCTCCTTCATGACCTCTTTCCCTGACTGCACACATTCTTTCCCTCCCACCCCCTTGGATCTCTTTCTCTCTCTCTATAATCACTGCTTTTGCAGAGTTGCCTTCTCTGGAGTGGAACCTAGGAAATAAAAACAACTAATATTTATTTATTACATAATAGGATATTATGTGCTGAGCACTATTTAAGTACTTTACTTGTCTCAACTTTACAGATGAAAAGCAAGACCAGAGTGGTTAAGTAACTTTCCCAGACTCGCACTGCTAATAAAGTAGCAGTTGTGTCAAACTGAGGCAACCTGGTTCAGATCCCAAGTATACTGCCCTCTGCTAATCTGAGATCTGTCAGCTCATATTCTCTCTGCCCTTCTTGCTGCCAGCCCTTGTCTGAGCTGGGGAGGCTCTGTAGGAGGGAGTAATCAGGTGGGGTGCCCAGTGCCTGATGGCCTTCACCTCATTCCCCCTGCCTGGCACAGCTATTTGACCTGCTCAACAAGAAGGCCAAGCTGCGCGTACTGGAGGATGGCAAGCAACAGGTGCAAGTGGTGGGGCTGCAGGAGCACCTGGTTAACTCTGCTGATGACGTCATCAAGATGATTGACATGGGCAGCACCTGCAGGTCAGAGTGAGGGGAAGGGCCACCTTCTCATGCCTGGTTCAGGTTTAGAAAGTAGCTCTGGGCCCATATCTGTTTCCACAGCCTACTGCTTCAACCAGCTCGGTAAGGGCTATGAAGGCCTCTGCTTTAAGAAGTCTCCATGGGGCAGATGACCCAGGGTCAAAGGCTCATCAGAACCAAGTCAAAGTGTCTTAAATCTAAGCAAGGCAGGCTTTTTTAGTAGGCTGTTACCCCAAAGCCAGGCCTTCTGGCTTCTCTGGGTCTCTCCTGGTTCTTCCCTCTCTTCAAGGTGGAAATCAGGAGCTCTGAGTCTGTTCTGGGCAGGAAGTGATGGGGCCAGCTCCTGTACAGAAGTAGTGAAACACTCTTCTACCAGGCCCTAGGCATGGCACAGTGGTATACTAGCAGCTATGGGAGCCCAGGGAGGGGGCTGCCCTCTACAGGACCCTCAAGTTTTGGTATATGGCTTATGACAACTCTCCCTTCCTGTGTGCCCTTTAGCAGAGGCAGCTCAACCTTCTCCATATCCTTCTTGGCTTTCAGGTCTGGCCAAAGCCCTAGTCCAGAATCCAGTACTGATATGGCTGCCAGAAAATGTATTAGGTTAGGTCCAATACTGGTGGGAGAGGTGCTGCCCAGGGAGGACAGAATGGAGGTCTGGAACAGGAAGACACAGATCATCTTAAGAGTCCTGACTGGGCTCCGTGGCTCAGCCTGTAATCCCAGCACTTTGGGAGGCTGAGGCAAGTAGATTGCCTGAGCCCATGGGTTTGAGACCCACCTGGGTAACTTGGCGAGACCACGTCTCTACAATAAATAAATAAATAAATTAGCCAGGCATGGTAGCACAAGCCTGTGGTTCCGGCTACTTGGAAGGTTGAGGAGGAAGGATCTCCAGAGCCCAGCAGGTTGAGGCTTTGGTGGCTGGGAGCGTGCCACTGCACTCCAGTCTGGGTGACAGAGTGAGACTCCAACTCAAAAAAAAAAAAAGTCTTGACTTGGGTCCCTTCCTTCCCAGATAATTTACTGCTGTGAACTGGGGTGGTTTGAACTCTGGGGTGCCACAGGGACTGGTCACCCCAGAAGCTCATAACCTTTCTTTGTCCTCTGCCACAGGACTTCTGGGCAGACGTTTGCCAACTCCAATTCCTCCCGTTCCCATGCCTGCTTCCAGATTATTCTTCGAGCCAAGGGGAGAATGCATGGCAAATTCTCTTTGGTGGATCTGGCAGGGAATGAGCGAGGTGCTGACACTTCTAGTGCTGACCGGCAAACCCGCATGGAGGGTGCAGAAATCAACAAGAGTCTCCTGGCCCTGAAGGTAGCGGGAGCTAACTAGAGGTGGTTGGCCTGGAGAGCTGCCGGGAAGGGAGGGGGTGGTCAGCTCAAAAGGAAAGAAGGGACCTCAGTTGATTTGCTGTCCTGCAGGAGTGCATTAGGGCACTGGGACAGAACAAGGCTCACACCCCGTTCCGCGAGAGCAAGCTGACACAGGTGCTGAGGGACTCCTTTATCGGGGAGAACTCAAGGACTTGCATGGTGAGTAGGGTCACTTTGGAAGTGATGCTACAGGAGGAGGCAGAGTTGCTTTCCAAGGAGACACCTGGTCCCGTCCTTGGGCAGGAGGTTCGGCACCCTTGGCTGCCTGGGTTACCAGGCTCTAACTTGACTTGACTTCCATACCCTGCTTTCCTGCATCAGCCTCCTCAACGGCCTATCCAAGTGGAGAGGAAAGGATCTATTCCCTTTACTATGTGTAGGTGCAGCTCTTGGTTTGGGGGAGGGCATTCCTCCATTACCTGGTATAAAGGGGGTTCCAGGATTTAGAAGGTGACCTTGGGTAAGTAGGACAGGGAAGTCCTTGTCTCTTCCATGACTTCCTTCAGGTTCACTGGGTTCCAGTCTACAAAGTAGCTTGGTGCATGAGGCTATATCCTTGAATGATTTCCTTCCCTACTTTATCCCCAAGCCCTTCTAGATGAGGGTAATCGTCCCTCTCCTTCAGGGAATATTCTCCCCTATCCCCTGGGTAGGGGCATTTTCACAAGGAAGGTGGGATTTTCTGACAAAGCTCTAAACCCTTCTACCTGGGGCACTATCCTGTGGCCTGGGGAAACTGCAGTTTCCAGTAGGATCCACAGAGCTTTGAGATCAGATGCATGCAAGGTGGTATGGTTGTGGGCGTCTGCCACAGAACTTTAAGATATAGGACATTGGTAGTAGGAGTGTCTCAGTAAAGGGATGAAGAAACAAGATAATTAGATGTGTCTTTGAAAGCAGGAAACGAATGCTTAAGGCACCTTAGTTTGCAGTGCCCAGGTAGCCTAGCACAGCATGGATTATAAATGAGTATTCCCACCGATACCAGGTGAGTTTCAGCAGTGTGAAGATTCCTGGAGGCCACTTGAGGGGCAGGCTGTCTAGTGACCTCAGCCCATTCTCAGCCTTTAACACTGACCCTTCTTTTGCAGATTGCTATGATCTCACCAGGCATAAGCTCCTGTGAATATACCTTAAACACACTGAGATATGCAGACAGGTACCAGGTGGGGTGGAGTGGAGGGGCAGGACTGGGGAAGTGAATGGCAATGACGAGAGGAGGCTCTGGGACCTCAGTGCCTACTGTACACACTCCTATATGACACAGTGAACTTGAGGCTTGGGAGTTCAGCCATAATGCTACATCTGTCCCATTTCCCTTGAGGCAGCAGTGCATGAGGGTCTTTTTCAGTTCAGCTTCAGTCTATGCCACCTTGCCCAAAGGCAAAGTTGCTTCATGCCCTGGGAGCCTTAAGCCTTACAGCCTGGGTGGAACTGCACTCCTGTAGTGAGTGCCAAGGGGGCTGCTATGGAATCTGAGACCTTCTGGTTTCCTCAGGGTCAAGGAGTTGAGCCCCCACAGTGGGCCCAGTGGAGAGCAGCTGACTCAAATGGAAACAGAAGAGATGGAAGCCAGCTCTAACGGGACTCTGATCACAGGCAATGTAAGGGGCAGGATAGGGCCAAGCAAGACAGAAGTGTGCCCTGCTGAGGTGGCAACTGGGCCACACAGGTGTGTCTCTCCTCTTGATCCCCTTACTTCTCCAAGGAAGAAGAGGAACTATCTTCCCAGATGTCCAGCTTTAACGAAGCCATGACTCAGATCAGGGAGCTAGAGGAGAGGGCTGTGGAAGAACTCAAGGAGATTATACAGGTGAGGGGGCTGGCCCTGGCCATGGAGTGACTGGATGGCCACCCAGCTCAGCTCTCAAAGCACTATTCCTGAGAGATGACCTGGGCTTTGTTCCCATGGGCTCTCAGGTTGGGGTGGCAAGAAGCAGCCCTCTACACCAGCACTCCTTATTTTTCTACCTATTAATACGGCTGTTCTAGAGCAACTAATCATCCGGCCATATATCAACTTTATTTATTTTTTTTTTAGTTGGAGTCCCACTCTGTCGCCCAGACTGGAGTGCAATGGCCGCTCCTGGCCACTGCAGCCTTGACCTGCTGGGCTCTGGCGATCCTTCTGCCTCAGCCTTCCAAGTAGCTGGAACTACAGGCGTGCACTAGCACGCCTGGCTAGTTTTTTGACTTATTGTAGAGATGAGGTCTCGCCAAGTTGCCCAGGTGGGTCTCGAACACGCGGGCTCAGGCAATCCACTCACCTCGGCCTCCCAAAGCACTGGGATTACAGACTGAGCCACCAAGCCTGGACCATATATCAACTTTAAAAAGCCATTTAGGAAGTAGAATTGGGAGGATTTGGTGACAAGCAGAATGAAAGAATAAAGTGAGGCCGGGCTCGGTGGCTCAGCCTGTAATCCCAGCACTTTGGAAGGCCGAGGCAAATGAATTGCCAGCCCATGGGCTCGAGACCAGCCCAGGCAACTTGGCGAGACCTCGTCTCTACAATAAATCAAAAATTAGCCAGGCATGGTAGTGCACGTCTGTAGTTCTGGCTACTTGGAAGGCTGAAGCGGAAGTGATCGCTGGAGTCCAGCACATCGACACTGGGGTGGCCATGAGTGTGCCACTGCACTCTAGCCAGGGTGACAGAGTGAGACTTCAACTCAAAAATAATAACAACAAAGTCAGGACTGCTAGGCGTTGTGGCTCACACCTGTAATCCCAACACTTTGAGAGGCGGAGGTGAGAGAATTGAGACCAGCCTCAGGAACTTGGTGAGACCTCATCTGCTAAAATCAAGAAAAAATAGCCAGGTGTGGTGGCGCATGCCTGTAGTCCCAGCTACTTAGAAGGCTGAGGCGGAACAATTGCCTGAGCCATGAGTGTGCCACTGCACTCCAGCCTGGGCAACAGTGAAACTCCGACTCAAAAAAAAAAAGTCAGGACTATTTCTAGCTTGGGCATCAGAACGAGTGATGTTATTCATTTGACTTAGGGATAGGGACAGGTTTGGGGTAGAAAGGATGAATTCAAGTTGCAGGTTTCCTGGCGAAGAGGGTCAGGAGGCATGGACAGATATGTCATCTTGCACATTGCAGATGGAGGGCCCCAGGAATGATTTGCTAAAGTGGTTTGGCCATTATTGAACTGACAAGGTCTTCCCTGTGTTGCAGCAAGAACCAGGCTGGCTTGAGCTCTCAGAGATGACTGAGCAGCCCGACTATGACCTGGAGACCTTTGTGAACAAGGCAGAATCTGCCCTGGCCCAGCAAGCCAAGCAAGCCAAGCACTTCTCAGCCTTGAGAGGTGGGTGTGGCTGGGTGGCATATGAGTGGATCACAGTAACATAGCCTCTGCTGGTTCCTGGGCAACTGTAGGTGATGGCAGCACTGCCTGGAGTGAATGGGGATCTCAGAATCCTACTAACCTCACATGCATCACCACCCCTCTCTTGCAGATGTCATCAAGGCCTTGCACCTGGCCATGCAGCAGGAAGAACAGGCTAGCAGACAAATAAGCAGCAAGAAACGGCCTCAGTGACGACTGCAAATAAAGATCTGTTTGGTTTCACGCCCAGCCTCTTCCCCTTCCCCTCACCATTCCTCCCCAGCAAGGTTTGGGCACCTGGTGGGACTATGCAGGGTCTTACCTGGGACACGCTTCGGCAAATGCCAAGTATGAGGACATCTGGGCCCAAGGCAGCTGGGGAAGGAGTCAGTGATGAGATGCTGCTTGCCTTTTCCTCAGCTGTCGCTCTCAAGGGATGAAGGAGCTTTTAATTATTACCTTTCTCCATTGCCCTTTTCTCCAAGAGGGGAATGCTCTCTGGTGTAGAATTTTCCCTTGACAGCACCCTGCCTGTGTGGACTGGCTGCTGGTAGGACTCCATGGGGTTGTCCCGAAATGAGGAGAGAGGAGCCTTTAATCCAATTCTGTGGTGCAGCTCTGGCCTGCCTTCCACGCCTTTGGTTAGAGCACTGAGATGTCTTGTACTTTAGAAAATGTTTCTGGGTACTCTTCTTGCTGTCTTTTGAGGTCCCAGAGGATCTCTACTGTTTTCTCTCTCATGTGTTTATATGTTGTGTATAACAATAAAGAAGAAGGAAATAAAAATCAGCCTTTTGAGTGGTAAATGGGAGGGGTCTGGGATGCGTCTGAGACTATAGACACTGCTGCATCTTTGACCTCTGGGTAGTGCTGATTCCATACTCCTAAGAGGCAGTTCTAGTAACATGCTGGACTCCAATCTGTGACTTGCTCAGTGTTTACTGGATGCTTACTAGGCTCCAGGCCCTCTCCTGGGAACAGAAGCTATAAGTAGAAAAGAGATGGTGCTGGGCTTGGTGGCTCAGCCTGTAATCCCAGCACTTTGGGAGGCTGAGGTGAGTGGATTACCTGAGCCTGCAGGTTCGAGACCCGCCTGGGCAACTTGGTGAGACCTCATCTCTACAATAAATAAAAAAATTAAGCCGGGCTGTGGCTCAGCCTGTAATCCCGTGCCTTTGGGAGGCTGAGGTGAGTGGATTGCCTGAGCCCCCAGGCTCAAGACCCACCTGGGCAACTTGGTGAGACCTCATCTCTACAATAAATAAAAAAATTAGTCGGGTGTGGTAGCGCACGCCTGAAGTTCCAGCTACTTGGAAGGCTGAAGCAGAAGGATCGCTGGCGCCCAGCAGGTCGAGGCTGCAGTGACAGGGAGCGACCACTACACTCCAGTCTGGGCGACAGTGAGACTCTAACTCAAAAAATAAATAAATAAATAAATTAGCCAGGCGCGCTAGCATGCGCCTGTAGTTCCAGCTACTTGGAAGGCTGAGGCGGAAGGATCGCCGGAGCCCAGCAGGTTGAAGCTGTGGTGGCCGGAAGCGGCCACTGCACTCCAGTCTGGGTGACAGAGTAAGACTCCAACTCAAAAAAAAAAGGAGATGGTGCTCTGTTACTATCTGCTCAAGAGCCATTAAAAGATTCTGGGCTGGGCACGGTGGCTTATGCCTGTAATCCCAGCACTTTGGGAGGTAGAAGTGAAAGGATTACCGGAGCTCAAGATTGCCTGAACCCAGCAGGTTGAGACTGCAGAGGCTGTGAGTGTCCCACTGCACTCCACTCCCACTCAAAAAGATTCTGTGGACTTGCTGGGCAAGAAAGGATCTGAAGGGCAACCCCAGTTTGCTCTTGAAAGGTCTGCCAGGTGGAATGAAGGACCAAGCACAGGGCGTGGAACATGAATCATCATCTTTAGTAGTAATAAGGTACCACTAAAAGGTTGTAAGCCTAGGAAACAACCAAATGTGTGTTTAGGAAAGCCTTGGTCAGGGATATGCGTGGGAGCATGGGGCATGTAGGCCACTGCAGAAACCAGAGAATGGTGGCCTCAGGCAGACCAGGTTCTAGCCCTCTGAACCTCAGTTTCTTCATTTGTAAAATAGTATTCTATACCTCATGCTGACAATTACATGAGTTTGAGGTGACATTAAGTAACCATTAAATTCTGAATTTCTGGATGTAGAAATTCAACTGAATGAGTAGTTGGAGAGAAATGGCACTAGCTTGGTGGCCTGGAAAAGACCAGAAGCTGCTGGGCACGGTAGCTTACACGTGTAATCCCAGGACTTTGGGAGGCCAAGACAAGAGGATTGCCTGAGTCCAGGGGTTTGAGACCAGCCCAGACAACTTGGCGAGACCTCATCTCTGTAATAGATTTAAAAAAAGAAAATTAAGCCGGGCTCGGTGGCTCAGCCTGTAATCCCGCGCCTTTGGGAGGCTGAGGTGAGTGGATTGCCTGAGCCCGCAGGTTCAAGACCCGCCTGGGCAGCGAGACCTCATCTCTACAATAAATAAAAAAATCAGCCGGGCGTGTTAGTGCATGCCTGTAATTCTGGCTACTTGGAAGGCTGAGGCGGAAGGATCGCCAGAGCCCAGCAGATCGAGGCTGCGGTGGCCGGGAGGGGCCATTGCACTCCAGTCTCGGTGACAGAGTGAGACTCCAACTCAAAAAAAAAAAAGAAAAAAGAAAAAAAAATTAGCCAGGCATGGTAGTGAGCACCTGTGGTTCCAGCTACTTGGAAGGGAAGGATCACCTGAGCCCAACAGGTCGAGGCTGCGGTGGCTTATGAGCATGCCAGCCTGGTTGAAAAAGTAAGACTGCAACTCAAAAACAAAAAACAAAAACCACCAGATGACTGAAATATATTCTTCATCCAAAATGAGGCCACCAGTACCCACCTCCCAGAAGTATGAGAATTAAATGGAAGAATGCCATCCTGGACCTGACCACCTTCTCACCCCAAATACTACAGTCTCCAGGCTCCCTGCTTGGATTCTTGACTCCCAGTGACCCATTCTCAGCCAATCAGAATTAATCCTCTGCTTCGAACCCTTTGAACTTCCTCTTGCACAAAGGAAAAATTCTCAATGTCCTACCACAGGCCTGCCTTGGTTAACTTCTATTCTTCCAGCTGGAATGCAATTTAGGCAGAATCATTTGGGGGTTAACAGCATCACTTCTGAGGTCACACTGCAGTGCAGGATCCTAGCTCTGTGACTCTGGAACCTGAAGTGTGTTGTTTAGCCTCTCTGTGCTATCTGTGAAATGGGAACAATATTGGCACATAGAGCTGTTATGAAACTTGAGGTAATACACAGTACAATGTCTCACATTGAATAAGGACTACACAGATGCTAGATATTTAAGTGCATATGGAAATTTTTTTATTCAACACCATATCCACAGTGCCTAGAACACATTGTAAGCCCGATAGTTGTTTTTTTTTTTGAGTTGGAATCTCACTGTTGCCCAGGCTGGAGTGCCATGGCATATTCACGGCCACTCCAGTAATCCTTCTGGCTCAACTTTCCAAGGAACTACAGGCGCACACTACCATGCCTAGCTAATATATATATTTTTTTGAGTTGGAGTCTCACTCTGTCACCCAGACTGGAGTGCAGTGGCCGCTCCCGGCCACCGCAGCCTCAACCTGCTGGGCTCTGGCGATCCTTCCGCCTCAGTCTACTGAGTAGCTGGAACTATAGGCGCGTGCTACCACACCCGGCTCATTTTTGATTTATTGTGGAGATGAGGTCTCGCCCAGGTGCCCAGGCGGGTCTCGAACCCGCGGGATCAGGCAATCCACTCACCTCAGCCTCCCAAAGTGCTGGGATTACAGGCTGAGCCACCAAGCCCGGCCCAAATACATATTTTTGAATGAATAAATAAACTGCATCTCCTACCACTTACTGTTCTCTAACCACAGTTAGTCGATGAACAATCTGTTGGGTTGTTTCTACTTTTTGGCTATTATGAATAATGCCACTGTGAACATTCATATACAGGTTGGGCACAGTGGCTCACACCTATAATCCCAGCACTTTAGGAGGCAGAGGTGAGAGAATTACCTGAGCCCTGGGGTTCAAGACCAGCTTGGGCAATCTGGGGAAATCTCATCACCACAATAAATTTTAAAATTAGCTGGGCGTGGTGGTGCATGCCTGTAGTTCCAGCTACTTGGAAGACTGAGGCAGAAGGATCGCCTGAGCCCCGCAGGTCGAGACTGTGGTGACTGTGAGCTTGCCACTGCACTCCAGCCTGGGCCACAGAGTAAGACTCCAAATCAAAAGAGAGAACATTTCTGCTTCTATTCCTCTCCAGCCACCAGCCGAATTCTTTCTTCTCTCTAAAGTCAAATTTCTCAAAAGAATTGTCAACATATATTGTATTTTTTAAAACTTCCCATTCTATTTCAAATTTTCGAAAAAAAAGAATCCAGTTTTTTTGCCTACTTCACCACACAGAAAATGTTCTCACCAATATCACCAAGGACTTTCAGGCTACTAAATCCAATCATTGGCCGGGCGCAGTGGCTCATACCTATAATCCCAGCACTTTGTGAGGCTGAGGTCAGTGGACTGCCTGAGTCCATGGGTTGGAGACCAGCCTGGGCAACTTGGTGAGACCTCATGTCTACAATAAATAAAAAAATAAGCTGGTTGTGGTAGCATGTGCCTGTAGTTCCAGCTACTTGTAAGGCTAACGCGGGAGAATTGCCTGAGCCCAGCAGGTTGAGGTTGCAGTGACCAAGAGCATGCCACTGTACTCCAGCCTGGGCGACAGTGAGACACCGACTCAGGAAATAAATAAATCCAGCCGGGCTCGGTGGCTCAGCCTCTAATCCCAGCACTTTGGGAAGCCGAGGTGAGTGGATTGCCTGAGCCCGCGGGTTCGAGACCCGCCTGGGCAACTTGACGAGATCTCATCTCTACAACAAATCAAAAATTAGCGGGGCGTGGTAGCGTGCACCTGTAGTTCCAGCTACTCGGAAGGCTGAGGCGGAAGGATTGTCGGAGACCAGCAGGTCGAGGCTGCGGTAGCTGGGAGCGGCCACTGCACTCCAGTCTGGGTGACAGAGTGAGACTCCAACTCAAAACAAAACAAAACAAAAAAGAAATAAATAAATCCAATCATTTTTCGTTTTTTTTTTTTCCTTTGAGGCAGGGTCTTCCTGTTGCTCAAGCTGCAATGCAGTGGCATCATCACAGTTCAGCGAATCCTTGACCTCCTGGGCTCAAGCAATCCTCCTGGGTAGCTGGAATTACAACCATGTGCCACCACGCTCAGCTACTTTTTTTATGTTTTAGTAGAGATGAGGTCTTGCTATGTTGCCCAAGCTATTTTGAATTCCTGGCTTTAAGTGATCCTCCCACCTCTATCTCCCAAAATGCTGGGATTACCGGCATGAGTCATCACACCCGGTCCTCTTTTTAAGAAATGATTACTAGGCCGGGCTCGGTGGCTCAGCCTCTAATCCCAGCACTTTGGGAGGCCGAGGTGAGTGGATTGCCTGAGCCCGTGGGTTCGAGAC
>NW_007253826.1:463754-470854 GCF_000164805.1 Carlito syrichta | reverse complement strand
GGTCGAGGCTGCGGTGGCTGGGAGCGGCCACTGCACTCCAGTCTAGGTGACAGAGTGAGACTCCAACTCAAAAAAATAAATAAATAAATAAAAAATAAATGATTACCGACCCCTCCTTTATGCTCTCTCCCTAGGTTCTGCTTATTTTGGTGGCTTTAATTACTATTCATACACCAACGATTCCCAAAGTAACAACTTCTGTCCAGATCCTTTTTTTTTTTTTTTTTTTGAGTTGGGAGTCTCACTCTGTCGCCGCTCCCGGCCACCGCAGCCTCGCCTGCTGGGCTCCGACGATCCTTCCGCCTCAGCCTTCCAAGTAGCCGGAATTACAGGCATGCGCAACCACGCCCGGCTGACTTTTTGATTTATTGTAGAGATGAGGTCTCACTGCCCAGGCGGGTCTCGAACCCGCAGCCTCAGGCAATCCACTCACCTCAGCCTCCCAAAGGCGCAGGATTACAGGCTGAGCCACCGAGCCCGGCTCAGATCCTTTCTATAAAGATAACCAGACGCGAACATCCAGCTGTCTACCTGTCGTTCCCACTTACGTGTTTCACCAAGATCGCAAAATGAACCTGTCCAGGACAGCTCCTATCTTAGCCTGCGCCATCTCAAAAAACGGTCCCACTATTCATCCAGTTGATCCCGTCAGAATCAGGAAATTCTTGACACCGCCCTTTCCCTTAACTCCCACGTTCAGTCTATCCCCAAACCCTTCAAAACAGAACCCAAGTCCACCACTCGTTTCCACCTTTACTGCCTTCCACCCTCTTCAAAACCACCCACATCTGCCATCCGGAATCACAGCAGTAGCCCCTGAAACGAGTCTTAAGACGTAAATGAAACCGTTCTCTCTTCAGCAGAAAGCGCTCACAGCAGCAGAAGCTGCGAGCCCCTGTCCCCCAGCCCAAGGTCTGGGAGGGGATCAGCACAGGATCCTACCAGGCCCCGGGCGCTCCGCGCGGCCGCATAAACGTAAATTGCGTCCTCCGCTGTTACGACGCTCAGAAACAACGTAAAGTGGGCGGGACAGCGTTTTACAAACCGGACCGTGAGGCTTTTCGTTTTCTCTTTCCAGCCAGCGCCGAGCGATGGGTGAGCGTAGCTCTGCGTTGGGGCCGGGGAAGGGGGGGTGAGCTCCATCCGGTTCCATCCTTGCCTCGCAGCCAATTTAGGAGTACGGGCGCCCGGACCGCGGGAGGGAACAGCTGTGAGGAGGACTGGCCCTAGGGTTTTGGCGGCCGAGGCCTTCTCTGTGGGCTGCAAACGCTCCGGGCACCGAGCTGTGGGCTACAAGCGGCACCAATCAACATGGCTGCCGCGGGAAAGAGGTCCGGGCTGGGCCGCACATGTGTGATGACACCTCGGTAATGCTGCAGACTGCCGAGTGCGCAGTGGGGAAGCCAACCTTGGAGAGCTGAGCGTGCGGCCCGCCCGGTGCGGGGGTGTGGAGCTGACGAGTAGGTAGGAATCGCAGTGGCTCAAGCTTCCGCCCCCGCTTCCACATCCAGGCATCTCTCGGGACAACTGGCACAAGCGCCGCAAGACTGGGGGCAAGAGGAAGCCCTACCACAAGAAGCGGAAGTATGAGCTGGGACGCCCGGCTGCCAACACCAAGGTGGGTGAGCGCGTGCGTGGGGCTGGCCGCCCAAGAGGTCGCCTCTTCCTGTTCCCCATAGTGGTCCGTTCTCTTCTTGTGGCTGTTGTTAGTTCTCTCTTGGGCTCTGATTTTTTTGTAGTAGGAACTAGGAGGCTTTTACCTGTTAGGTAGGTACTAATGAAATGGCATGCTGTCTGCCACTCCCAGACCTTAGGGCATAATGGAAACAGACTGAGTACTGGGACTTACGGGGCTCATGGTCAGAAACTTGGCGTTTGTGTTGCACAGGGCCTTCATTTTCAGCTTTTGGGCTCAGGCTTTTCCTTTTGGAGGTGACTAGGGTGATGAAAAGGAATCCTTAGGCGTGGTTGTGGCCGTCTTGGTCACCTGTATACCACTTGCCAATGCAAGGACTTGTCATAGTTACACTGACTGTGTTGCCTCTGTCCAGTGCAGGTTCCTGTCCTTCTTTAGCTTTGCCTTCCTTGGTAACCAAGTTCCTGGCTCCTTGTTTTCCAGATTGGCCCCCGCCGCATCCACACGGTCCGAGTGCGGGGAGGTAACAAGAAATACCGTGCCCTGAGGCTGGACGTGGGCAACTTTTCCTGGGGCTCTGAGTGTGAGTGAGGGTCTGCTGGAGTGGGTGGGAAATTGGCATCTGAACCTTTCCAAGCGTCTTGTGCCCTGTTAGCAGGAATAGACAAGCCACTCTCTCCTAGCTGGGGAGCTCTTCACATAGACTACCCTGATCTCCTTAACTGCAACCTGCGGGGTTGGAGCTGCTTCTGGAAGATGGGCTTGGAGCTTGTGAAAGATGAACTGATGCCCTGTGGCTGGGTAAAGGTTGGGAGTTCTTGCTTCTCCTTAAGGCCGTATTAGGGCAGAAGAACCTGGAGAAGTTTGGCAAGGCCAGTTAACCTCGTTTATGTGACTTGATTCTAAATTTCTCCTGTGAACAGGTTGTACTCGCAAAACAAGGATCATCGATGTTGTCTACAATGCTTCCAATAATGAGTTGGTCCGTACTAAAACCCTAGTGAAGAACTGCATTGTGCTCATTGACAGCACACCATACCGACAGTGGTATGAGTCCCACTATGCACTGCCCCTGGGTCGCAAGAAGGGGGCCAAGTTGGTGCGTATTACTTCTCTATAGGGATTGGGAGGGGGCACCCTGTCTCCAGCCTTCTTGTGATGAAAACTCTGTCCAGTTCTGCTGCTGAAGGGAGAGAGATGAAAGCATTTAGTGCTGAGGAAGGCCACATAGGGGTGTGAAGGGTTCAAGAAGGTTGCGGTGGCCTTCTTTCCCTGAGCTAATTTATCTGTATTCCTTTTATTCAGACTCCTGAGGAGGAAGAGATTTTAAACAAAAAACGATCCAAAAAAATTCAGAAGAAATATGATGAAAGGAAAAAGAATGCCAAAATCAGCAGTCTTCTGGAGGAGCAGTTCCAGCAGGGCAAACTTCTTGGTGAGATGGCTGTTGTGTTGGGGGCGGGGAGTCACAGAACAAGTGTGCCCTGTGCATTTTTTCCTGGACTCAATTCATCTCGGCTGCCAGCTGTGTGGTGTAGAGTGTTCGCCAGAAGTGTTTATGATCACAAGATACCAGCACAAATGAGAATACCTGATCACCCTTATATAAATGTGAAGAGGAAATGGGAAATACTGGGTAGGAGTCCACAGGCCTGGGCTTGGGATCTTAGGAGTATTTTGCCTGGCCTGAGGAGGCTGTCTCAGTGATGAAAACTTTGTCCAGTTCTGCTCCTGACAGTAAGTGATGATGAAGTATGTCTGAGGAGACAGTGGGCTTCATGCTTGCCCCCAGGGTACCTGAAGCAACATAGACTCTTAGGGTACAGATAGGCTTCAGTGGGGCCGCTCTCTTATTTTGCTAAGGACAATGTACTCTCTTGCAGCTTGCATTGCATCAAGACCAGGCCAGTGTGGCCGAGCAGATGGCTATGTGCTAGAAGGCAAGGAGCTGGAGTTCTATCTGAGGAAAATCAAGGCCCGGAAAGGCAAATAAGTCCTCTTCCCTAGCTCATGTAATAAAGCCGTTTATTATTCTGCATCCAGTGTTTGTGTTCCTGAAATATTTGACTCTTCTGTTTTGGTTCCCTGCCGTACCTTTGCCTCCTCTTGTCCTGACCATACCCCACACTGTTGAGTCCTCAGTGGTTCAACTCTGCCTTACTGAAGGTCAGGTTTATGTGCGCTAAGCCTTTTTATCTTGGAGAGAGGATTTCGCATCCAGGTATCAGTGAGAATAGTGTTGCGGCATGTGACAGGCTGTATGAGGGGGTATCCCAACCCTGGGTCTCTCAAAAATATTAGGATGCTGATTGAAGCGTGATTGGAACCTTAGACCATAGTCTAAATTGTAAGGATTCTGTGGGGTTTTAAGGGTTCTCTTTTTTTTTTTTGAGTTGGAGTCTCACTGTCACCCAGGCTGGAGGGCAGTGGCAAGCTCATGGCCACCGTAGCCTCTGCCTTCCAAGTAGCTGGAACTACAGGCACACACCCGTCTAATTCTTTGATTCATTGTAGAGATGCCAAATTTGCCCAGGCTGGTCTCCAACCCTGGGGTCAGGCAGTCCCTTTGCCTACACCTCTCAAAAGTGCTGGGGTTACAGGCTTGAGCCACTGCACCCGGCTGATTCTCTTCAATGTGGGAACATGGGTGGTGTAAAATTACCAGCGGTTTCTACCTTGCTAAATCTCCCAAGAGTCACTTAGCCCAGGCATACTTGACATCTACACTTAGATACAGTAGGACTCTCATAGGTCAACATCTTCAGAATTGGTCTCTTGCCTACCCCCACCAACCATGTTCTTCAGCTTTTCCAATTGCAGCAAATAGTCTTTATACAACTGCTTATATCGAGCTCTTGTGTCATCCCTAACCTCTATTCTTGTGCTCCACATCTAAGACCACCAACTCTTGCTGGTCCATCCTCTGACATCACCTACCATTCTGATTACCTTTTTGCCTAGATTATTTGCAATCTAAAATTTCCTTTTTAAAAACACCTTAAAACCATTCTGAACCGGGCTCTGCCTGTAATCCCATGCCTTGGGAGGCTGAGGTGAGTGGATTGCCTGAGCCTGCGGATTCAAGACCCACCTGGGCAACTTGGTGAAACCTCATCTCTACAATAAATCAAAAAATGAGCTGGGCGTGGTAGCACGTGCCTGTAATTCCAGCTACTTGGAAGGCTGAGGCAGAAGGATAGCTGGACCCCCAGCAGGTCGAGGCTGCAGTGGCCGGGAGCAGCCACTGTACTCCAGTCTGGGCAACAGAGTGAGACTCCAACTCAAAAAAAAAAAAACCATTCTGGCCGGGCATGGTGGCTCAAGCCTGTAATCCCAACCACTTTGGGAAGCGAAGGTGAGAGGATTGCCAAAGCTCAGGGGTTTGAGACCAGCCTGAGCAACATGGCGAGACCTCATCTCTACAATAAATCAGAAACATTCCACCTTTTAAAAAGTTAGGTTCTGGATTGCCTGAGCCCACAGGTTGAAGACCAGCCTGGGCAACTTGGCGAGACCTCATCTCTACAATAAATCAAAAATTAGCTGGGTGTGGTAGCACATACCTGTAGTTCTGGCTACTTGGAAGGCTGAAGTGGAAGGATCACTGGAGACCAGCAGGTCTACGCTGAGGTGGCCGTGAGTACCATGGCACTCCAGCCTGGGCAATAGAGTGAGACTCCAACTCAAAACAAAGGGTCTCACGTGACTCATGCCTATAATCTCAGCACTTTGGGAGGCAAAGGTGAGAGGATTGTCTGAGCCATGGGTTCAAGATCAGCCTGGGCAACTTGGCGAGACCTCCTCTGTATGATAAATAAAAAAAATTAGCTGGGCATGGTGTGCCTGTAGTTACAGCTACTTGGAAGGCTGAGGCGGAAGGATCACCTGGGCCCAGCAGGTCGTAGGCCTCGGTGACAGAGTGAGATCAACTCCAAAACAAAAAAGGGTCTCGTTCTCCCCCAGGTTGAAGTGTGCAATTATGGGTCACTGCAGCCTCCAACTGGAGGACTAAGGTGTGAACCACCACACCCACCCTAATCCCTTCTTGAGCACAAAAACTGTCCTTGACAAAACAACACACTTTACACTGCTTTTCCACCCACTGCAGATCTTCCATTCACCACCTTAATGTTAGCTGGTGTTCACTGAGCTTCATATTAAGCATAGAAAGCAACACTCAACGCTTGGCATGTGTTTTGTAGTTTGAGCTCTAGAAGGCATTCAACTTTATTCCTCCTCTCCACTCATTTCTACTTCTAATGGGTCAATAAGGCCAGCGGGTTCTTCTTTTTTTTTTTTAATTTGAGTTGGAGTCTCACTCTGTCACCCAGACTGGAGTGCAGTGGCCGCTCCCGGCCATGGCAGCCTCGACCTGCTGGTCTCCGGCGATCCTTCTGCCTCAGCCTTCCGAGTAGCTGGAACTACAGGCGCGTGCTACCACACCCGGCTGATTTTTTGATTTATTGTAGAGATGAGGTCTCGCCAGATTGCCCGGGAGGGTAGTGAACCCGCGGGCTCAGGCAATCCACTCACCTCAGCCTCCCAAAGCGCGGGATTACAGGCTGAGCCACCGAGCCCGGCTGGCCACGGGGTTCTTTAAAGATTATTGAATTCACTCACTCCCTTCACAGATGACCATTCTCAACTTGGAATGATGCTATTTCCCCTATAAAAAAACCTCCAGGTAACCCTCTGGAGACCCCTCCCACTGTGGGAGTTTTCTGTCCTCAATAAATCCTGCTTCCACCAGGTTCAGTGGCTCATCCTGTAATCCCAGCGCTTTGGGAGGAGGCTGAGATGAGTGGATTGCCTGAGCCCGCAGGTTCGAGACCCGCCTGGGCAACTTGGTGAGACCTCATCTCTACAATAAAATCAAAAAACGTAGCTGGGGTGGTAGCGCAGGCCTGTAGTTCCAGCTACTTGGAAGGCTGAGGCGGAAGGATCTCCAGAGCCCAGCAGGTCGAGGCTGTGGTGGCCGGGAGCGGCCACTGCACTCCAGTCTGGATGACAGAGTGAGACTCCAAGTCAGAAAAATAAATACATAAAAATAAATAAATCTTGCTCTTAAAAAAAAAAAAAAAAAAAAAAAACTCCGGCACCTGAATGAATGTCTCCACGTTAGAAATTTGGAAACAGGCTTAGAATTGTTCACTATCAGCTGGATGTGGTGGGTCAAACCTGTAATCCCGGAATTTTGGGAGGCTGAGGTGAGAGGATTGCCTGAGGCCAGGGATTCAAGACTAACCTGGGTGACTTGATGAGACTTCATCTCTACAGTAAATCAAAAAATTAGCAGGACTGGGCGTGATGGTGCATGCCTGTAGTTCCAGCTACTTGGAAGGCTGAGGTCGAAGGATCGCCTGAGCCCAGCAGGTCGAGTCTGCGGTGGCCGTATAAGCGTGGCACTGCACTCCAGCCTGGGCGACAGAATGAGACTGACTCAAAAAAAAAAAAAAAAAAAGGC
>NW_007253826.1:461505-463130 GCF_000164805.1 Carlito syrichta | reverse complement strand
CCAGACTGGAGTGCAGTGGCTGCTTCCGGCCACCGCAGCCTCGACCTGCTGAGCTCCAGCGATCCTTCCGCCTCAGCCTTCCAAGTAGCTGGAACTACAGGTGCACGCTACCACGCCCGGCTCATTTTTGATTTACTGTAGAGATGAGGTCTCGCCAAGTTGCCCGGGCGGGTCTTGAACCCGCAGGCTCAGGCAATCCACTCACCTCAGCCTCCCAGAGGCGTGGGATTGCAGGCTGAGCCACCGAGCCTGACTGTCATTTGTTCTTCATGTTTTGGCATTCACCAGTTTATTTTGGTGGAGGCTGAAGCTTAGGAGGAAGGAGTCTTAGAGGAGCTGTTTTACAACTCCAACCTAGGGTCCGTGGGGCTGTTTCCACAAGGCCCCTTTCTTACCCTCCTCAACTGAGTGCTCCAGCACTGCAGACCCTCATGGAGAAGGATGAGAGCATCCTCCCTTAAACTGTCCTTTCTCCACTGTGTAGTTGGTGGGAGTGGAAAAGGACTTGGCACACCAAAGTCCCAATGCTGACGGTCAAGGGTGGGTGATCTGAGCTTAACCAATCTCCAGGGCAGATTCCCAAAAGCTTCCTTCATCTTCATCTACTGTATGCATGCCAATTCAACTATAAACAATTCTGGCTGGGTGTGGTGGCTCAAGCCTGTAATCCCAGCACTTCGGGAGGCCGAGATGAGAGGATTGCCTGAGCCCACAAGTTCGAAAACAGCCTGGCAAACTTGGCAAGACCTCATCTCTACAATTAAGTCAAAAAATTAGCCAGGCGTGGTAGCACGCGACTGTAGTTTCGGCTACTTGGAAGGCTGAGGTGGAAGGCTTGCCTGAGCCCACCAGGTTGACACTGGAGTGGCCATGTGTGTGCACTGCACTCCAGCCCGTACAATGGAGTGAGACTCTAACTCAGGGGAAAAAAAACTCTAACTGCACAAGTAGTAAGTGAATATATTCTCACTGTAAACAAAAACTTGAACATTACAGATAAAGGAAAAGTCCCCCAGCAGACACACTGACCCCTCTTCTGAGAGTCGTTATCAGGGTAAGGTATAGCCTTTCCACATTTTTAAATGCATGACTCTCAAATTCTGATTCTGGACCAGCAGCATAGCATCACCTGGAAACTTGTTAGAAACACAAATTTGTGGGCGCCACCTCAAATCGAATGCATCGGAAACGCTGGGAGTGGTGCCCAGCAAGCATGCTTGGACAATGCCTTCGGTGATGCTGATGCTCCCTCAAGTTTGAGAACCACGGGCTGTGGTCCAGGACTCATCTGAGTGCACCTGAATTCCAGTCCTCGTGCCAGGCCTCATTTCTTCTTCTGGCTTCTCCTCCCCAAGCAACCCATCCTGCCTTTTTTCCCGCCAAAGTGGACACACGCCCAGCCCTGGCTCCGGCCCCTCTCACCACGTTCTCTTTGAAGGCCGGTCCCTAGATTCTCCTCTGGCTTTCAAGGCACACAGCAAGGCTGCACTAGTAGAGCTGGCGGGCAGGACCAGGCACGGGCCGGAAGGTGGGCGGTGGGAGGAGGGAGGCCGGCAAGCAGGACTTCAGGGCTCCGGGGCCTCGTCCTCGGACTCCGCCGCCTCCTCCTCGATGCGGGCCGCGGG
>NW_007253826.1:453836-461467 GCF_000164805.1 Carlito syrichta | reverse complement strand
GCCTCGCGCGCGGCCGAAGTTCCGGAGGCTGATGGCGGGCGAGGGCGCCCCTGCGCCCAGGAAACGGCCGAGCAGCGGGGTGGGCGCCGGCCGAGCCGATCCGGGGGACGACGCTTCCACCTGCAGGCTCTGCTCTGGGTCGTCGCTCATGCTGCGGGCGGAGGACGGGCTGAGCCGGACTCGGCTTCCGCGGGGACGGGGCGAGGGCGGGGCGGGAACGCTGGATCGGCTCTCGGGGAAGGGCCGAGGCACTGGCGCCCAGGCGGTGGGCGCGGACCCGCGTGCCGAGTCAAGCCCGGCCCCGGCCAGCGCGGGCTACTCACCGCAAGTTGAAGGTGGAGCCCAGGAAGGAGGGCCGCAGCGACTCGGCCGCCGTGGCCACGGTGTAGGGTGGCTGTGGCTGGTCCTCGTCCCAGTACGGGTCCTTCTCGGCGGGGGGCAGGTTCTGGTACATGTCATCCACGGATAGCAGGGACACCTGGGGCGGGCAGCCGATCACAAGGATCCTCCTCCCCACACCCGGGCTGATTACTAGCCGGGAGAGGGCGCCAAGGAACTGTCCCCGACTTTTGTCTTCTCTCCATTCCCCGCTCACCTGCAAGTTGCGGTCTATGAGCTGGTTGGTCTCAAAGTCATCGTCATCCTCACCAAAGGGGTTGATGATCTGTTCGGCCACCTGTAGTTACAGAGACGGTGTTTTCTGGGCTCAGAGCCCCACTTTCTGTCCCCAGAGTTGGGGTGGACCCTGTGGCGACGTCTCTGCAGAGCAGGCTGGCATGACTATCTGCAGTGCCCACCTTGAGCCAGCCAGCATAGAAGAAGAACTGCAGTAGAGTGGTGAGCGGCACATACATGTCCAGGTCTCCCAGGGCCGGGGCTGCCTCCTGGCCTGGCTCCAGAGGCTCCTGAGGTTTGGCAGCCCCTGCCTCTGGCTCCACAAACTGGCGGCCAACCAGGGACAGGGCAAAGAAGGAGTATACGGCTATGGTCACCACCTGGAGAAGGAGACACAAGCTCAGAGTGTGGTGCAGTGGGACCATGGGGAGAAATGCTGCCCCTGCCTCTAGCATCTGAGGGGTGTCTGACAAGTAATTAAATAGGTATCAGGGTGTGACAGCACCCATGGGAATGGGGTCTTCTTGGGGGAGATGGAAGGAAGCTTTGAAGAGGAAGCAGTGCCTCAGGGGACTGAACTGATCGGGCAAGTATGAACTCTAATTCTCGGCATCTCACACACAGCACAGGACATACAGTAGGCACCAGGACTGAGGAAGTGAGAGGCAGTTACTTGGGTGTAGACGAGGGGGATGCTGATCCAGTCGTAATGGAACAGCATGCTGCACTTGGCTCGGTACTTGTTCAGCTCCTGGTGAAACAGCAGGAAGAGGAAGTCAGCAGAGATGAGGAAGGAAAAATGGGAAGAAAACAGGGGAGTCCAGCACAAACTAGGCCTGGGCCAGGTCTGGAGGTTCATTCCCATTTAGCTCTCAGACGTGTTCTCAGGCTAGGATGGCTGTAATAGAGGCAGTTTGGCAAAGTAGTTTCTTTTTTTTTTTTTTGAGTTGGAGTCTCTCACTCTGTTGCCCAGGTTGAAGTGCAGTGGCACGCTCCCAGCCATCACAGCCTCAACCTGCCGGGCTCAGGCGGTACTTCCACCTCAGCCTTCCAATTAGCCAGAACTATAGGCACGCGCTACCATGCCTAGCTAATTTTTTTATTTACTGTAGAGACAAGGTCTCGCCATGTTGCCCAGGCTGGTCTCAAACCCACGGGCTCAGGCAATCCTCTGACCTCGGCCTCCCAAAGTGCTGGGATTATAGGCTGGAGCCACTGTGCCCGGCCTGGCAAAGTAGTTTCAAGTACAGCCCCTGGAGCCAGAATGTCTGATCATGAATCCCAGCTCCACTAACTAGCTGTATGATTTAGGCACATTTCTTTTCCACTCTATGCCTCAGTTTCCTCATCTGTGAAAGGAGGGTGATAATAATAGTACCTACCTCAAGGATTGCTGTAAAGGCTGAATGAATTAATATAGGTATGGTTGGCGCCATATAAGTGTTAGGTACTAAAATTATGATTTGTTTGCATAGCTGGAGGGAGGAGAGCAGATGGGTTTGGTCCTGGGCTGACTCACTTCCAGAAGTAGACAGAGAGCAATGTCGTCACGGATTCGCCCATCCCTCCGAGCCTGGGCCGCCAGGTTGGTGAACCAGACACAGGGGACCCAGTACTTGTTGAAGTCGGATTTCAGGCTTTCAAACTTTTTTCTCTCTTCCTGGGACATGAAACCTGGCGGGTAAAGTGCACGGGATGCAGATGCATCCTCTGCCGCTAGGGGAAGCCGCTCCACGATGTGGCTGTCTTTTCTCGCATGCACCGGGTGTCCCGGGACTCACGGTTCCGCGTCCCTGTCGTGGATCAGCCTTCCCCTTCCCTGGAGGCCGCTGCCCAGGACTCCCCCAGCGCAACACCTGCATCCGGCCGTGGGCCAGGCCCCCAGGGGCTCCCCACGGCTCCGCACCTGCGTCCACCACGTGCTCCATGGTGGGGAAGCGCTTGAGCACGCGGGTGCTGACCGAACGCAGCACCAGCACGGACGCCAGGTTGGCGTAGCGGATGAGGGTGCGGCGCAGCAGGCGTCCCTGTTGGTCCACGCCATGAACGCTGGCCGAGATGACGCACATCAGCTGGTCCGGCAGCGGGATGCTTGTGTACTGGGACCACCAGCGGTTCACCACCAGAGTCACATAGAAACCTGGTTGGCCGCCGTGGAAAGAGGGACCAGGAAGGGAGGAAGGAGGGCCTGGGGGTCAGAGAGCTCTGCCCAACACTCCCGCCCCCAGCCAGAGAGCCTGGTCCAGGCCAGGTTGACTCATGGCAGGGAAAGGAAAGCTTTGTTCTAGCGCCCTGCTGTGCCAATCCAGGCCAGGACAGGGAGGAGTGCAAACTTCCTAGGGCAGAGGGGAATTGGGGTTTCAAAATCAAGTAATGGTTAAGCCTGAGATCTGTTTCCCAGGAGAGTGGGGAGAGGGCCGTCATCTCTCTCCAGCTCACTCCAGTGGCCAGAGTGGGGCTATGAGGGCAGCAGGTATCTTGTGCCTTGTGGGGAGTGAGGATCTAGCAAGTGATAGGAAGGGTCTAGGGGTCCAGAGATCCTGGACCCAGCACCTGGCTCCTGTGCCTGCTGTGGTTGACCTCTGGGCTGTGCTCTGTTGGGTAACTGTGACCCTCAGCGCTCTCAACCCAACCCAAGGGTCAGGGAAGACAAGAAGGGGGATACAAGAAGGGGGCCTCACCCAGTACAAAGGACAAGGGGATGAGGTCCGCAGAGCGGTTGCAGTACCGGGCCACCTGAGCATACACTTGCCTCTGCTCCTGGGTCAGCAGCAGCCTGGGGAAGGTCAGATGTAGGCCTGGGTTACAGGGGGGTGGGCCGCCCAGGTCCCCACAGACCAGCCCTGAGACCCTGCTCTCACCGGTAGGTGATGCTGAGCACAGCATACAGGGCCACAAAGAGTAGGAACTCCTTGTAGAGGAGCTTGTAGATGCTTCCCCTCCATCGGAGAAGCAGACCAGAGAAGCCTCCGAAGCGGGCTTCGGCCACTTTGAGGGTGTATGAAACCGTCATGGTGCTGGGACCTGAGGCAGGATGTCACAAGAGTTGCCTCCAGAGCTGCCCCTCTCCTTAGCTTGCCTTCCTGTCACCAACTTAGTTCCCCAGGCAACCTCCCTTCAACTCTGGCCACACACTCCCCTCCACCTCCCAGCCCTCACCCTGTGTCAGTAGATAAGGGGGTATGGAGCCATGAAGCAGACAAAGCACACCCCCATCTGCAGAGCTTAGTAGTACATGGGTAAAGCCAGGGTGGAATTGGGCAGAGCAGAGGTGAGATCCGTACCCCTTCATGCATGAGGCTTCCCCAAGTTCCTCCTCAGCCTGCAGAACTAGGAATAACCAGATTCTGAACTACTGAGATGACACACCCGCTTTCAGCCACTACTACTCCTTGGGCCTTGCTCTGGAAGCTGATTATCTAGTCTCCAAAGGTCCAGGACACTCTCACCCCCACCTCATATCTGCCTACCTGCTCTGGGCAGCAGCCTGTGTGGAAGAAGAACTAGGCTAGCCTTCACCCCCCAGCAACTTAAGTACCTCCTGGGCCCATAAAGTGAGGCTATCACTGATGGATTGAGGCTGTCACCCGGCTTCCCCTTGTCCTGGGAACTGGGTGTGTCTCCCTACCCCTGCAGGGCTGGCCTGGCCTTGCAATGGCAGAAGTGGCACCTGCACTGGCCCCACAGCTCACACAGAAGACACCATGACCTTCAAGCCAGGATGACAGAAATTACTGTCCCACGCTTCAGGTGAGAAGACAGATGCGTGATAAACTGTTATAATAACACCAGCTGCTAATCACAGAGCAATGACTAAATGACAGACACTGTGCCAAGGGCACTACCACATCATCCTCTCATGGAATCCTCATCACAACCCCATGAGGTAGGAGTCATCCCCATTTCACAGGTGAGGCTCTAAGAGGCAAGCAGCTTACCAACGGTCCCACAGCTAGGACATGTTGGAGGCAGGCTTCAGAACCAGAGCTGATAGACTTCCAAGGCTGGAAGTGACCCAACTGGGCCTAGACAAGAGCTTGAGCTCTGGAACCAAGTCCTGTGCACTGGCCACATTGCCAGGCTTCTTCTTTTTTTTTTTTTTTTTTTTTTTTTTGAGTTGGAGTCTCACTCTGTCACCCAGACTGCTGGAGTGCAATGGCTGCTCCCGGCCACCACAGCCTCGCCTACTGGGCTCAGGAGATCCTTCCACCTCAGGCTTCCGAGTAGCCAGAATAACAGGCATGCGCTACCACGCTCGGCTGACTTTTTGATTTATTGTAGAGATGAGGTCTACAATAAACCCGCGGGCTCAGGCAATCCACTCACCTCAGCCTCCCAAAGGCACGGGATTACCAGGCTGAGCCACCGAGCCCGGCTTGCCAGGCTTCTTATCTAGGCTCTGGGGGTCCTGGCCAGGCCCTTCACTGTCCCCATGCCACAGGGCTGACAGACACAGATCTGGGAGCTCAAGCCTAGGCTCAGGCCCCTTTAAGTCCAACATACTGACTTCCAGGGGTGGCTAGGACTTGAGTGGGCCTCAATGCTCAGGGCTTGGAGCACTGTAGGCAGTGAGCTTGGCAGCTATTACAATGAAATGTCAAATCCGTTCCCTTTGGTTTCCTCCTACTGGCCCTCTGTTGCCTCCCAAGGCTTCCAAAATCAGACAGTTCCTCAAAAATTAGGAGGCAGAGCTGGGTGCAGCAGCTCATACCTGTAATCCCAGCACTTTGGGAGGCCAAGGAGGGAGGATTGCTTGAACCAGGAGTTTGAGACCAGCCTAGGCAACATAGTGAGATGTTTTTACCAAAAAAAACTTCCTTAAAAATTAGCCAGGCACGGTGGCGGGCACCTGTAGTCCCAGCTACTTGGGAGGTTGAGGCAAAAGGATAGCCTAAGCCCAGGAGGTTGAAGCTGCAGTGAGCCATGATGGTGCCACTGCTCTTAAGACTGGGTGACCAGGTGAGACCCCAATTCAAAAAACAAAAGAAATGAGGAGACAACCTTTTCTTTGATGCCCTGCTAGTGTGTTCTTAGGCCAAACAGTACTGGATCCTGGCTTTTAAGCTGGATATACTAGGCCCTCTGAGACTCACCCAACTCCACCCCCATCGCCATTCTGCCCAGCTTATTTTTAGCTGTTCCTTCCAAGGTGCAGCTCAGAGCATCCCTGGGAAGCCTTCCAGGATCTCCCCCCAGGTCACTCCTCAAATCCCACTGGTTTCCTCGCTTGTAGCAGTTAATCACATTGGTCTATACTCTATTTACAAAGAAGTCTCTAACCCGTGAGGCCCTTGAGGACAGGATTGGATATGATTTATCTAGGTAAAGCTAGGGAGGACTTGAAACCAGACAAGCTTCTTGGCTTTTTTCTTTTTCTTCCTCTTCATTCCTTTGTCTCTCTGTCTTCTCCTCGTCCCTCAAAACAAGTCATGGCCTGGCTGGAGTTATGTTCTCCATCCAGGTCCCAGTTGAGATGTCCATATGAGGAAAGGACCGGAGTGTGTGTGTGTGTGTGTGTGTGTGTGTGTGTATGTGTGTGTGTGTGTGTTTTCCTGAGGTCTGAAAGATGACACAGGACCTGACCTGGGGAGGACAGGATACCAGCTGCAGGGCCTCAGTCATCATGCCATGTAGCCTTCCTCCACTCTGATCTGTGGCTTCCCTAGAGCATCTGGGTTGTATGCCACTTAAAGATGTTCTAGGACTTGGGAAGCCAGGTGACCCTGGGAGTGGAGGAGCTCAGGCTCTGTGTCCTCTGATGGCTCTACCTAGGCAACCCAGCTGGCTGCATTTCAGTCCTTCATCCCGGCCCTATCTCTGGCCCTCACATTTCTGCCTGTTACCAGCACTCTGGTCTGTGAATTTCCCACAGAGCCTGGGATAAAAGTGCATGACCTGAAGCTTGTGCTAGAGGAAGGGGGCAGTCCCCAGGACCACCCTGCCCCTCCCTCCTGAATCACCATATCTTCCTTCCCAGCTGCTGACGAGTCCCCTTGGTTTATGGTCCACAAGAGGGAACCACACAGCTCATAAATCACTTACTCCACCCTTCCTTATCCTCCTCCATCTCTGCCTCTCCTTTCTCACTGGTCCTGCCCACCATGCCACCGTCACCTCCTCACAGCTGAGAGCTGGGTATACAGCTTGGCCATGAACAGCATAGAGTCTGAAGCCAGACTGCCTAAGTTTCCAAATCCAGACTTCATCATGGTCACCAAGATCATCAAGCTTAATGACCTTGGGTGAGCCATTTAACCTCTTAATTTCCTCATGGGGGAAATGGGGCTGATCATACCTATCTCATAGAGTGGTTGTGAATATTAGATCAGTTAATAGTATCAAATACTGCCAGGTGCAGTGGCTCATGCCTGTCATCCCAGTACTTTGGGAGGCTAAGACGAGAGGATTGCTTGAGACCAGCCTGGGCAACTTGATGAGATCTCGTCTCTACAATAAATTTTAAAAATTAATTAGGCATGGTGGCATGCACCTGTAGTTTCAGCTACTTGGAAAGCTGAGGCAGAAGGATAGCCTGAGCCCAGCAGGTGGACGCTGCAGTAGCCATGAATGTGCCACTACACTCCAGCCTGGGTGACAGTGAGACTCTGACTCAAAAAAAAAGTATCAAATTCTCAGAATAGTGGAGGGGAAGTGGGAAGTGCACCTGTAGCTATAAGCACATCTTCTATCTCAGACTGGTTTTAGCCACTTCCACACCCACCAAGGACACCGGCCATCCTCTTACTGCTGAATCCAGTGGCTTCTCCCAACCTAACCTAACTTGGCATCTCTCATTCTTTTTTTATTTTATATTTATTGATTGATTGATTGATTGATTGATTGAGTTGGAGTCTCACTCTATCGTTCAGACTGGAGTGCAGTGGCCGCTCCCGGCCACCGCAGCCTCGACCTGCTGGGCTCCGGCGATCCTTCTGCCTCAGCCTTCCAAGTAGCTGGAATTACAGGCATGCGCTACCATGCCTGGCTGATTTTTTGATTTATTGTAGAGATGAGGT
>NW_007253826.1:446872-453394 GCF_000164805.1 Carlito syrichta | reverse complement strand
AAGCCCGGCTGGCATCTCTCATTCTTAAAAGACTTTCCTGCCGGGCATGGTGGCTCAAGCCTATAATTCCAGCACTTTGGGAGGCTGAAATGAGAGGATTACCTGAGCTCAGGAGTTCGAGACCAACCTGGGCAACTTGGCGAGATCTCGTCTCTACAGTAAAAAAATTTTTTTTAATTTAAAATTTGGGTGTGGTAGTGTGCACCTGTAGTTCCAGCTACTTGGAAAGCTGAGGCAGAAGGATCACTTGACCCCAGCAGGGCGAGTCTGCGGTGGCTGTGAGCGTGCCTGGTGCCTGGGCATCAGAGTGAGACTCCAACTAAAAAAAAAAAAAGACTCTCTTAGGCCAGGCACGGTAGCTCATGCCTATAATAATCCCAGTACTTTGGGAGGCCAAGGCAGGAGGATCACTTGAGCCTAGGAGTTTGAAACCAGCCTGAGAAACAGCAAAAAAACCAAAATATTAGCCGGGTATGGTAGCATACACCTGTAGTCCCAACTACTTAGGAGCTGAGATGGAAGGATTGCCTAAACCCTGGAAGTCAAGGTTGCAGTGCGATGAGTTGTGATTGTGCCACTGCACTCCAGCCTGGGTAATAGAGTGAGACCTTGACTCAAAAAAAAAAAACCAAACAAAAAACAGTGTCTTGGCCTCTGTGACCCGACACTGTCAAGAGACTGTGACTCAAAGCTGCCACGGGCTTGACAGAATCTTCTGGGAGATGGAGGCCAGAAGAGCTTAGAAAAACCTCAGGTTGGGCACAACTTCGGGTTGTGAGAATCAGAGGGAGGAGAAAGGGTGCAAGTAAGAGGGACATGGAGCCGTGTAGGAAGAGGACAAGTGCAAGGACAGGGAACCAGTGGATCCCAGAAAAGTCAGGCAATGGTGAATAGTGGAGTCAGACAGTCATGGGTTCAGATCTTGGCTCTGCTCTTTGGGAATGGTGTGTGACCTTAGGCAAGAAGCTTAATACCTCTGAGGCTCACTCAGTGTCCTCATCTGTAAAAAGGGGCTAATGATCACATCCACATCATAAGGCTCCTGTGAGCGATCCATAAGATAAATGCCAGCTGGGCTCAGTGGCTCAGCCTGTAATCCCGCGCCTTTGGGAGGCTGAGGTGAGTGGATTGCCTGAGCCCACGGGTTCGAGACCCGCCTGGGCAGCGAGACCTCATCTCTACAATAAATCAAAAAATCAGCCGGGCGTGGTAGCACAGGCCTGTAATTCCGGCTACTCGGAAGGCTGAGGTGGAAGGATTGCCGGAGCCCAGCGGGTGAGGCTGTGGTGGCCGGGAGCGGCCACTGCACTCCAGTCTGGGCGACAGAGTGAGACTCCAACTCAAAAAAAAAAAAAAAAGATAAATGCCAAGGTCAGGCGTGGTGGGGGCGCACATCTGTAATCCCGGCACCTAGGGAGGCCAAGGCAGGAGGAATGCTTGAGCCTGGGAGTTTGAGGCTGTGGTGAGTCATGATCATGCCACTGCACTCCAGCCTGGGCAACAGAGTGAGACCCCGACTCAAAATAAATAAGTAAATAGGCCGAGTGCGGTGACTCACACCTACAATCCCAACACTTTAGGAGGCCGAGGTGAGAGGATTGTCTGAGCCCTCAGGTTTGAGACCACTCTGGGCAACTTGGCAAGACCTCATCTCTACAATAAATTAAAAAGAAAATTAGCCGGGCATGGTGGTGTGTGCCTGTAGTTCCAGCTACTTGGAAGGCTGAGGTGGAAGGATCACCGGAGCCCAGCAGGTCGAGGCTGCGGTGGCCAAGAGCATGCCACTGCACTCTAGCCTGGGTGACAAGAATGAGACTCCAACTCAAAAAATAAAAAATAAAAATAAATAAATAAATACCCTGTCCAGTGCCTGGCACATGGGAACATGGGAGGTACATAAGATCCATTGGTGGGGAGTACATGTTACACAGAGGATATCAGGCCCTTAAATGACAACATCCAGAAGGATCTGGTATCCTGGCTCCCAGAGGACTCAAGAACATTGTTAACTTCCCAAGGGGAGTCAACAGGACAACAGGCCTCAAAAAAGGACAGAGAGATAGCCGGGCATGGTGGCGCATGCATGTAGTTCCAGCTACTTGGAAGGCTGAAGTGGAAGAATTGCCTGAGCCCAGCAGGTTGAGGCTGCAAAGGCCGTGAGTGTGACTCTGCACTCCAACCTGGGCAACAGAGTGAGACTCCGACTCCAAAACAAAAACAAAAACAAAAAACACCACACATTTGCTGGGCATGGTGGCTCAAACCTATAATTCCAGCACTTTGGGAGGGGAAGGCAAGAGAATTGCCTGAGTTTAGGGGTTCGAGACCAGCCTGGGCAACATGGTGAGATCTCATCTCTACAATAAATCAAAAAATTAGCCAGGTATGGTGCACATGCCTGTGGTTCCAGCTACTTGGAAGGCTGAGGTGGAAGGATCACCTGAGCCCAGTAGGTTCAGGCTGCGGTGGCCATGAGCATGCCACTGCACTCCAGCCTGGGCGACAGAGTGAGACTCTGACTCAAAAAAAAAAATGGACAGATAGGACAATGAGTTAGGGGAGTGGGCTCATAGACCCAGCCTGGGTCTGAGTCCACACAGCCAGTTGAGGAAGTCACAGGAAGAGAGCAAGAAAGCCCAGATGGGATTTCATTTTACTCCTGAGTACTAGTCTCTGGCCAGGGTTCTCTGTGGTAGAGATTAGAAAGGTAACACTGACATGGGCCAGAGAGCCAAAGCTCAATCTTAAATCCCAGGCCTGGGAACAGAAGGGAACCTCGCCTTAGGCTCAGCACCTACATACACGCTTTGGAGAGGAGGCTCTAGGGAACATGCCTGGAGAGCAAGTCGGCTTTCTTTCCCAAGGAGCCTCTCCCCGTCCCCCTGCTTTCCAGAACCCACTCCAGGCTATGCTGTCGGACTCCACTCTGGACCCACCAAGCTCAAAACTTTCTCCCCTGGAAAGCCAGAGTTCAGCAGCCAGGACAGCTTGAGAACTTGTTAAATTGGAGAAGGGGCAAGTAGACATTCACTCCTTCACACACCTTGCAAGGCCTTTTAGGGCCTGGCCCTGGACTGTTCCAGCTACCCTTCTCCCTTCCCCCAGAACTTTCAGTTCTTTCAAGGACCAAGAGCTCTTACTTCAGGCCTTAAGGAGCACATGGTTCCTCCCCTGCAACACTTTCTCCTTGTCTATCCTGTTCCAGGCTAGCTCCTCCTCAGCCCTCAGGTCTTAATTTAGATATCTTAGCCTAACTGGATTCTCTAAACTGGATGTGATCCCACCTCAGGGCCCTCATAGGCCACCCCTACATCCTGTCCCTTCTTCCCCATTATAGACCAATTACAGCCCAGTGTGGCTCTTGGAAGGCTGAGGAGGAAGGATTGCCAGAGCCCAGCAGGTCGAGGCTGCGGTGGCTGGGAGCGGCCACTGCACTCCAGCCTGGGCGACAGAGTGAGACTCCAACTCCAAAAACAAGTAATGTCATCTACAAGCAAACACCAAAAAAAAAAAAAAAATATATATATATATATATATATATATATGTATTTAATTATAATGATCAGACAAATTAAGATGCAGGGTAAGCCGGGCTCGGTGGCTCAGCCTGTAATCCCGCGCCTTTGGGAGGCTGAGGTGAGTGGATTGCCTGAGCCCGCGGGTTCGAGACCCGCCTGGGCAGCGAGACCTCATCTCTACAATAAATCAAAAAATCAGCCAGGCGTGGTAGCGCATGCCTGTAATTCCAGCTACTTGGAAGGCTGAGGCAGAAGGATCGCGGGAGCCCAGCAGGTTGAGGCTGCGACAGAGTGAGACTCCAACTCAAAAAAACAAAAAACAACAAAAAAAATAGGATACTTGGCTGTCTTTTGGACCATACTCCACAAGGGCCTGTGCCTTGTGTGAGGAGACAGCAGATCTTGTAACTTCAGTATATGAGCACTTTCAGTATATGGTTGGGGCTAAATGTAAAGTCCTTTATTTATTTAATGTCAAAATCCCACTCTGTCGCCCACAGTGGCACGCTCACGGCCACTGCAGCCTCCACCTGCTGGGCTCAGGTGATCCTTCTGCCTCAGCCTTCCAAGTAGCTGGAACCACAGGCGAGGCCAATACCTGGCTAATTTTTTGATTTATCATAGAGACGGGGTCTCGCCATGTTGCCCAGGCTGGTCTGGAACCCCTGCGCTCAGACAATTCTCTCACCTCCACCTTCCAAAGTGCTGAGATAACAGGTGTGAACCACTGCATCTGGCTAGCCCTTTTATTGAGATAAGCTAGTCCAGAAATTACTTTCTAGGCTTGGAGGACACAGGATTCTGGGCTGGTTCGAGAGGCCCTCCAAATCTGAGGTGACAGGTCTTCTGCCTATCCTCTCAGCCAAAACAGAGTGTGTCGCATCATTTTGCTTTGTTTTCCAAATGTAAAATTGCAAAATTGAATATTCGGGAGGATATTTATGTCTACATGTCTCAGTCCCATTTACCCTGGGGATTTGTCCTTTTTAGCTCCCCACACTGTCTCCCCCTGGAAAACTGCTGACCTGTAGGGATGAAGACCAGACTCCTGGCCATGGCACTCAAGGTCTTCCTGCCCACTCCCATCCCACACTTACCTGAGCTACTAGTATTTCTCCACATCTTAGGCTGTTTTGGGTCTCTCTACAGTGGTTGGAAAGGGCAAGGTTGGAGAAGTTGGCCCTTGTAGGCCTGACGAAGGGTTAGGTGGGATCCCTCTTTTTTTTTTTTTTGAGTCGGAGTCTCACTCGGTGGCCCAGACTGGAGTGCAGTGGCCGCTCCCGGCCACCGCAGCCTCAACCTGCTGGACTCCGGCGATCCTTCCGCCTCAGCCTTCCGAGTAGCCGGAATTACAGGCGAGCACTACCACGCCCGGCTGATTTTTTGATTTATTGTAGAGATGAGGTCTCGCTGCCCAGGCGGGTCTTGAACCCGCGGGCTCAGGCAATCCACTCACCTTGGCCTCCCAAAGCGCTGGGATTACAGGCTGAGCCACCGAGCCCGGCCTGGGATCCTCCTTGACAGCATAGGGAAAGGGGATGAAATGGAGATGAGAACATCATGAAGAGCATCATGGTGCTATGGCAATAATTCTGACGAGAAACTGCCCCAGATGAAGGTGCGAGGGAAGATGAAGCCAAATAGACAGATATCAGATAAACTTGACAGGAATTGGGCACTTGGTAAATATTTGCTGAATTTCCTGACTACTCTTTCTAAAGTAGGCTTTTCGTTTACTCTTCTGTTTACTTCCTTCACAGCACTTTTCATAGCCTGCAATTACCTTGTTTATGTACTTGCCTATTGCCTGCTTCCATCAAGCAGAATGTAAACTAAATGAAGGGTGCAACCTTGGCCAGTCTTATTTGACAGTGCCAAGCTCTTAGCAGATGCTCTCAATACATCTTTGAGGACTGAATAGGTGATAACTGGTTGGACCGTACAGAGGTAAGGCAAGAGGTGAGAGCCAAGGCCAGGAGGAGGCCTGTGATCCTGGGACAAACACTCCAGAGGGGTTCAGACCCCACCTCTGTCTCTAGCCTTGGGAATGGTAGTCATTGAGCAGGAATCTAGGGATTCAAATTGTCCTGGCACTTGCTGCCCAATTTCCCATGCTAGCATTTGAGACAATCCAATTTCCATTCTTCACTTTCTGGCCTCCTGGTTACTGAACCATGGCAGTATTTTCAGGGGAAGGGAATATAGGACCCCACAGGAGCCTGGAATCCACCCCTCAAGAGTGTAGAAGTGGGTAGCAGAAGATGTGCCTGGAGCATGGCAAAAGTCTTGACTACCAGGCTCTGTTTGACCCCCAAACACAGCACGACGGCCCAAGGACCAGGCAAGCCAGACTCGAGAGGGTGATACTTCTCTCACGCCCCAAAGGGGGCAGCACCGAGCTAGGCCTGAGAGCCCTGGCTGAGCGCGTGGGACGCACGCGGTCCCGCACACTTAAAGGGGCGTGTTGGTGACATGCCGGGGCAAAAGCGCGCGCTGCCCCTGCCTCTCCTCTCCCTTTTGGAACGCTGATCCATCCAAGTTACTCAGGAGATGCCAAGCCCCGACTCAAGCTTCAGCAAACGCCCCGAAAGATGGGGAAAGAAAAAGTCCCCTATTAGCAAAACTCGCAATCGCCAAGGAGGTTGGGTGGAGGGGACCGGGATCAAGCGGCTTCTGCATCCGGGTGGCACCAGCACGGCGACTAGCAAGATGGCGGCGTCTTCAGGGCGTGACCAGGAGGTGGAACCTCGAAGAGCGAGAGGCGGTAGGAGGAGCTTCTGGTGACGTAAGACCCGAGAGGGGGCGTGGCTTTTGGTGACTTGCCGCCAGGAAGGGGGCGGGACTCTTGGTGACGAGAAGCCGGGGAGGGGGGCAGGCGTTCATTGATAAAAACGCTGGCCTCCCTCGGGCGCGAGCACAGCGTAGCAAATCCAGGCAGGACTACGCGCGGCCGGGTCCCGGCGGAACTGAGAACAAGCTGGGCCTGCGCTGCGCCGCTCCGCCG
>NW_007253826.1:415461-446742 GCF_000164805.1 Carlito syrichta | reverse complement strand
GCCCGTCCGGGGGGTGATGCTAGCGAGGGCGGAGGGGGCCCGGCCGGCCTCTTCTCTGGCGTCGGGCCGGGTCGGGGCGCTTGACCCCACCGCGGGACGTCTGCGGGCCAGACCCAGCCTCTCCTGGAACACCCAGTCTGATATCCCCTCCTCTTAGGGGGGCTTCGCCCGCTGCTACGAGGTCACTGACACAGAGACTGGCAGCGCCTACGCTGTCAAAGTCATCCCGCAGAGCCGCGTCGCCAAGCCGCATCAGCGCGAGAAGGTGGGTCCGGGCTCAGCGGACGATGGGTGGGGTGGGGACGGTGGCACGGGAACCCTGGAAGGATGACAACCCCGCGTCCTCATCGCAGATCTTAAATGAGATTGAGCTGCATGGAGACCTGCAGCACCGCCACATCGTGCGTTTTTCGCACCACTTTGAGGACTCTGACAATATATACATTTTCCTGGAGCTCTGCAGCCGAAAGGTGAGGGATGGTGATTCGGTTGGGGATGGGGGTGGGGGAGAGAAGGGGTTCCTGAGACCCAAAGCTGCGGCCCTGTTTCTACTTCAGTGGGCACAGTGGGAGGGGAGGGTCAGGGAGGGCGTACTGGGCACTAAGACAGTGACTTTCTGCAGTCCCTGGCCCATATCTGGAAGGCCCGGCACACTCTCTTGGAACCAGAGGTGCGCTACTACCTGCGGCAGATCCTTTCAGGCCTCAAGTACTTGCACCAACGGGGCATCTTGCACCGGGACCTCAAGCTCGGTGAGACTCCTGGGTCAACAGGATGAGGGTTGGGAAGGGAGGGAAAGGAATCTGACATATCTCCCTGTCTCCATCTAGGAAATTTTTTCATCACTGAGAACATGGAACTGAAGGTGGGGGATTTTGGACTGGCAGCCCGGTTGGAGCCCCCAGAGCAGAGGAAGAAGTGAGTGTTTGAAGATAAGGGTGGCCACAATCTGTGTGCTACAGATGTAACGTTCATGACAGACAGTGAGTATGTATGTGGGAAGCAAGGTGACCGCCTGATGTGTGCATGCGATAAATTGGGAAGGGGTGACCAGCTGTTCTGTATATGTGGAGGTGGCAGCCTAGGTTACTGGAGAGGGCGAAGATTCCATAGGTGTATGACAGATGGGGTTGGTGCCCCTGAGTCCCTGAGACAGATGGGGGTATAAGGATTGTTGGAAGTGGATGACTGACCCTGTGTGTGGTTGGGGGAAGGTGACGCAGGCAGTGTGTATGTGTGTGTGAGACAGGCTGCGTGTGGGAAGATGGGACATGACACTCTGTGTGGCCACTGTACTGGGTGTGTGTGACAAAGATAGCGTGTGTGGCACATGAGTGTCTACGGGGATGTGACAGGTGGTGGTGGTGTGTGTGCGTAGACTATGGGAGATGACAGCCTGATGCGTGTCTGACTGACGGGAATGCAGGAAGGGGGAAGGGATCAGCGATGACCTCTGTGTTGACCCTGGAGGAGGGGCTGGGCTGGGGGTCAGGGCCTCCCCCTGTCCTGAAGAGCAGCTGAGCAGCTGAGCCAGGCGGGTGGGTAGAGACTCAGCTGCCATCCCTGGCATCCATTGTCCCAGGACAAGCAGGAGCTCTCTGGCCTTTGGTGACAGGCAGCTGCTTTGTCTGTACTCATAGCGGGGGAGGGGATGGGAAGGCCTGCTGGGCTGGGTCTGAGCCTTCCCCTCTCCTCCTTCCTACCCCCTTTCAGGACCATCTGTGGCACCCCCAACTATGTGGCTCCAGAAGTGCTGCTGAGACAGGGCCATGGCCCTGAGGCAGACGTGTGGTCTCTGGGCTGTGTCATGTGAGTCCCAATATCCAGGATCAGCGGCAGTCAGGTGGTGGGTGTGTAGGTGGAACATACCCTTCACTGTACTCCCTTATCCCTGCCCCACAGGTACACGCTGCTCTGTGGGAGCCCCCCCTTTGAGACGGCTGACCTGAAGGAGACATACCGCTGCATCAAGCAGGTGCACTACACGCTGCCCGCCAGCCTCTCACTGCCTGCCCGGCAGCTCCTGGCTGCCATCCTTCGGGCCTCACCCCGAGACCGCCCCTCTATTGACCAGATCCTACGCCATGACTTCTTTACCAAGGTTTGTGGCTCTCCAGACACCTAAACCTAAGTCTAGTCTGCATATTCCACCACCACCTGTCATATCCCCTGTAAACACTCATGTGCCACACATGCTATCTGTGTCACACACACCCAGTACAGTGGCCACGCAGAGTGTCATGTCCCACCTTCCCACACTCAGCCTGTCTCACACACACATACACACTGCCTGCGTCACCTTTGAGTGGGAACAGGTGACAGGACCCCTGAGGTCTCTCTTCTCTGTTCACATGGCTTCCCTCCCCAGGGCTACACCCCTGATCGACTCCCTGTCAGCAGCTGCGTGACAGTCCCAGATCTGACACCTCCCAACCCAGCTAGGAGTCTGTTTGCCAAAGTCACCAAGAGCCTCTTTGGCAGAAAGAAGAACAAGAGTGAGTCTGGGGTACAGAGCAGCAGAGTGGCTTGTTACATACATTTTGGGCGTGTGAGAGTGTGGGTGCCTGTGAACTCCTGGCAAGAACGTGTATTCTATAGGCACTTGGGAGGCTTATCTCTGTGTCACCCCTATGGGAAGCAAGGGAGGCTCGGGAGGGTGCTGAGGGTTGTGTCACCTCTCACCCCCAGGTAAGAACCATTCCGGGGGACGGGAAGATGTCTCCTGTTTGGTGAGCAGCCTCATGCGTACGTCCATTGGTCATCAGGATGCCAGGCCTGAGGTGAGATACTCACGTGGCACTGTTCCCCTGACTCACCCCCACCCTAGCAGCTGAGGGAAGCCTGGGATGAAAGAGACTGATGAAGCATCAGCCTCGTGGTGGCCTAATTGGCTGTGTCTCATTAGCCAGGCAGGGATGACCTGGGGTGCCCGGGGTGCCAGGACAGGGCTGGGCCATGGATTTGGAGGCCTAGCTCATTCCCTTTCCCTACCCAATCCTCCAGGCTCCAGCAGCTTCTGGTCCAGCCCCTGTCAGCCTGGTAGAGACAGCGCCTGAAGACAGCTCACCTCGTGGGACACTAGCAAGCAGTGGAGATGGTGAGGAGGCAGGGAGGGTGAACAGTGCTAGAGGTTACTGGGGCTGAGACCAGGGACCAGAGGGAAGGAGTGGGCTCAGGGACCTGGCCTGGGTCCTGGGGAGCTAATGCTTAAATCTGTGTCCTGTTCCCTGCAGGGTTTGAGGAAGGTCTGACTGTGGCCACAGTGGTAGAGTCAGCCCTCTGTGCTCTGAGAAACTGCGTGGCCTTCATGCCCCCAGGTAAGGCTGGGGTCTGGTACGTGTAGATGTGGTGGGAGTTCTGTGGCTGAGAGGCCAGTAGCAGGTCCTCACTCTCTCTTCTCCTATGACAGCGGAACAGAACCCAGCCCCCCTGGCCCAGCCAGAACCTCTGGTGTGGGTCAGCAAGTGGGTTGACTACTCCAACAAGTTTGGCTTTGGGTATCAACTCTCCAGCCGCCGAGTGGCCGTGCTTTTCAACGATGGCACACATATGGCCCTGTCAGCCAATAGAAAGTAAGTGCTGTTATGGGATGCCTTGTATTCAGGCTACTGTGCCAGCAGGGCTGCACCTTGGTGTGTGCCCCTGGGCTCGGGGGCCTGGGGCTTCTTGGGAGCGGCGTTGGTGCAGGGATCCCTCTGACCTCCGCCTCCTCACTTCCAGGACTGTGCACTACAACCCCACCAGCACAAAGCACTTCTCCTTCTCTGTGCGTGCTGTGCCCCGGGCCCTGCAGCCTCAGCTGGGTATCCTGCGGTACTTTGCCTCCTACATGGAGCAGCACCTCATGAAGGTGTGTGGCTGGGGTGGGCCACATGAGGACTAACATCCTGATCCCTTACGATTCTTTGGTGGTAGGGGGGCTCAAAGCTAGAGGTGAAGGGAGACATCCATAGGGAAGGGGCCTGACCCATGTCGGACCTTTGACCTGCCCCGCCCCTGCTCCCAGGGTGGAGATCTGCCCAGTGTGGAAGAGGTGGAGGTGCCTGCCCCGCCCTTGCTGCTACAGTGGGTCAAGACGGATCAAGCCCTACTCATGCTGTTTAGTGATGGCACTGTCCAGGTAAGAGTCTCTCCAGGGGTTGGTGGGGAAGGTCACCCACGTGCTGGGGAGGAAACTGGGCCTGGGGACTAGGCCCTGATCACCGTTACCCTCCTGTGCACAGGTGAACTTCTACGGGGACCACACCAAGCTGATCCTCAGTGGCTGGGAACCACTCCTTGTGACTTTTGTGGCCCGAAGCCGCAGTGCTTGTACTTACCTCGCTTCCCACCTCCGGCAGCTGGGCTGCTCCCCAGACCTGCGGCAGCGACTCCGCTATGCTCTGCGCTTGCTCCGGGACCACAGCCCAACCTAGGCCCCAAACTGCGGGGTGGCCTTGACCTAAGCCTTCAGGTCTGAGGCCTTCCTGTAAGGCTTTGGCCCTTGCCTTTGTGGCCCTTCCCGTCCCTTTGGTGCCTCACGGGGCTTTGGGCCGAATCCCCCAGGGAATCAGGGACCAGCTTTACTGGAGTTGGGGGCAGCCTGTCCTCACTTTCTCCTACCCCCTCTCCAAGATAAGCCTGAGCCTTAGCTCCCAGCTAGGGGGCATTATTTATGGACCACTTTTATTTATTATCAGACATTTATTTATTGGGATGTGAGCCCCAGGGGGGCCTCCTCCTGGGAAAATAAACCGTTTTGCAGAATTGGAGTTCTGTTCACTCGCAGTAGAACCCGTGGACCATGGCTACTGCGAAGAGCGAGGCGTTGGTGTAGGTGGCAGAGGCTAGCCCATCGCGTGCCTGGTCCCAGAGCGCCCGGCTGACCACATGCACGCCCTGGCCAGTGCGCGAGCCCAGCACCACGCTGCACACCAGCTTGTAGCGCGGGGGGGTGAGCTCACGCAGGCGCATGTGCACCTGCTCGCAGAGCTCCCGGGCCAGCTGCCCGGCCTCTGTGCCTGAATAGCAGATGTTGTGTAGCCCCACGGCCAGCGTAGCCTCCAGGGTGCGTTGGGCACGTGTGGCTTCCCAGCGCTGCCCCGGCGCCGGCTCTGTGTGATAGGAGGGTGCTATCCTACGCACTGGGGCCAGGGGCAACCCTGAGAAGCTGACCCGTGAGCCTAGAGGAGGCACTGGGCCCAGGGATGGTCGTCGACAACCAGGACCCATGACTGGCCCAGCCAGCGAGTTGCGGCGTGAGAAGGATGGGGCTAGGCCTAGTACGGAGTCACGGCGGGAGGCCAGGCCTGGACCTATGGGTCGGGCCTCGTCAACACTGGGTAGGCGGCCTCGTGGCCGCACTGTTAATACTTTCACTCCAGGGTCTTTGGCATTCTCCTCCTCCTGGAGTCCCGGGGGCAGAGGCCTGCTAGCCATGGATTTGCCTGCTGGAAAACCCACTCTTAGAGAGGATAGCCTTCACCGGCCATCTTTTTACCCAACCCAGTCTCTTGTTCAGTGATATCAAGGCTTTTCTTTTCCACTCCCTTCTTACCTGTGTTTTTGGAACGAGTGGATCAAATAGTCCAGGGCTGCGTGGGTTCCTAGGTCTTAGAGGGTCAAAAGCTATTAGACACACTAGCAGGGGAAGGACGCTGCTTGGTCTATGATCCTGGGCTAGTCCCTGCCCCCATGAGCTCCACTTTCCCTTGGGCACTATGGAAGTCAACTACGAGAATGTATTTCTTTCCTCCCTTCTACCTGACTTCACCAGCAGGAGGAAAATGCGCTGGCCTCTGCCTCAGCCCAGACCTCTGTCTCCAACCCCTAACCAGGAGGGACTAGCAGATCTCCCTCCTTCAACCTCACAAATCCTTCTAGCCCTGGGGATATTGAGTCCCATGGCCTTCTGCCCTAATTTGCTCTAGGGCGGCTGGCACAAAGATCCCTCCCGAGTGGCTAAAGCTGGGGCAGACCACTCGTGAGGCCCATTCTGCCTTTTGCTCCACTCATGAGGCCCATTCTGCCTTTTGCTTTTAGCCTGTGACCCCACCTCCTCCAGAATCAGTTCTCCCGAAACTCCCTCAGGCACCTGAGTCATCTGCAGCCTTCAGTCTCTGAGTTCTGGCTCCACAGCCCTTGCCCAGCTGCCCCGATTGGCAGATGGGAGGAGAAAGGCCTGTGTTGTGGAGTTGCCATGGGTTGTGTGGGCAAGCACCACACCCTTTCAGGGTCCCTCCCCCAGTCCAGCTCTGGCTTAACCTGAGAGGGTTGCTACTATGAGCATGTGCTGAGTGTGGGATGCCCCCTAGTTACTGGGGAGGAGGACAGCAGGGGCTTGAAGCTCAGGGGCATACTGCCACAGTGGGACAACAGAGGATAGAGGTAGAGAGAGGCTCCGGTCAGAAAGGCTCCCTCCTATCCTAGGGCTCTTGAGCCCATGTCCATTTCTCCCCTTGTAAAATGGCAGATGGCTGGCCATTTGTGAACAAGTCACAGAGGTTTTGGATATGGGGGAGACCTTGAGGCTGTGGGGGTGGCTGCTCAGGAATCCACCAGCCTACAGGAAGGAGCACATTAAGTCTCTATCGGTCTCCCCATCAGCCTCAACAAGGACAAACATTTCCGCTCCAGGCTCAGAGGTAGGGTGGGGCTTGGATGACATCCTCAGTTCAGGCCTGTGTGCGGGGGAGGGGAGGCCCATTGGCTCAGCTCTTAGGAGCCAGGTCTGATGCAGTGGCGGTGACTCAGTGACTTGGTGGTGAACCCCAGTCCAGTCTCCTGACCCCTGCTGACCCAAGTGCCCTGGGGCTTGTCCCCAGCTGGCCACACGTCTTGTGTGCCCTATTACCTAGATCCCCTTCCCCCTTCATGGCATTTCAGGGATGCCAGAGGGTGTGACATCTCTGTCAGAGCTGACAGCTTCTCATGTGACATTCTGCCCCGCAAGGACGGGACTGCCCCCTCCCAAACAAGCCATGTCTGAGCTCTGGAAACCATTTGCGGGGGTGAGGATTTTCCCTGTTGACTGGGGCTTTCTCAGGCCTGGCTAACCTGATCCTGACTCTGTGTGCCTGTGGGGGAAGGAAGGGCTATGAGGGCAGGGAGTCTGAACTCTAACTCAGGGTAGGCAGGGACTGGAGTGCTAGGACCCTCGGACTCCACTTAGGGCTCTCTAAGGGATGAAGTTTTCCCTGGGCCTTGGGAGATGGGCGGGGCCTCTTCTCAGGCCGGTTCCAGTCTCCATGGAAACCCACAGGCTTCCCACCCCAGCTGCCTGGGCAGGCTCCCAGCTGGGGCCTCATCCGCTGCTGCCACAGTCGCCAACACTGCCGCCAGCCGTTCTTCCCTGGACCAGACCACAGGCTTCTCCTGGCCCCTTCCTTGTGTCTCTTCCTGTCCCCGAGTCTCTGGCCTCTGATACCTTCTTCAGAAACCTGACCTCTCGTGCTCCATCCCCAAACTTTAGCTTCTAACAGGCCTCCCAAGCTTCTGCTCTTCCCACTCAGGCTTTTCTAGTTTCACCAACTCCAGGGCCTGACCAGGCCTCCCACAGACTAACAGGCTTCCTAAGCCTGGCTTTTTCCCCATCCCATGGAGACCCCAGGACTGATTGTGCACGGAGAGGCTGCACCCTTTTCCACAGCACTCAGAAGCCTCGTCAACAACTCCCGATACAGGTGAGGGGGGCCCTGCCTGTGGTTTTCCCTAGCCGGCTCTGTAGGGCCCCAGGACTCTGAGGCAGCCCTGGGTGAAAAGGAAGTGGGGAATTAGAACTTGGCCCTCCTCCCTAGTGAACTCCGAGTCTGTGGGGAAGTCAAGTGTAGAACATGGCTACCAATCAGTCAGTGTCTGAGATGCCAGAGATGGGGGCACTGGGGGGCTAGAGCCCAGAGCTGCTGTGTGAGCTCAGGCAAAGCTCTTCCTTCTCTGGATCTTGAGCTCCTGGCAGAAGAGAACGATGTTCAGCCCCCTGGATCCTGAGAGATAGAATGTAATAATACCCCCCTCCTCCCTCCAACACTCAGTTTGGTGTTGGGGCCTCCCTCCTTGAAGAAGAGGAACAAATGACCCTGTTCTGGGAGGAACAAGAGGAACAAAGCTCAAGAGATTGAGCCATAGTCCCAGACAGGAAGTAGTTCAAGGGTGCTGACTGCATCTTGCTTGCCCAGGATACTAGTTGTGTCTGAAACCAGGGATAGAGTTTACAGGAGGCAGGACTGGTCAGGAGAACTAAAATGAAGCTTTCTGACCCCACTGTCTCAGATCTGGGCTCCTCCCCAAAGGTCGGTTCCTTCCATAACTCTGCTTCTTTGAGGGTCACAGTCTGGCCTGAGTAGTGTGAACCCTAGGCTTTGGACCGAGCACTAGGCAGCTCCCAGAAGCTCACACTTCATCTCCTGCCCACTATCCCCTGCCTTGTTCAGAGGCTCAGAGGTTGGGGCCGGAAGTGATCATGAAGATGGAAAATGTGGTCTGGCTTCAGGTTGGTGCATCACTGCCGTGTCTGTTTGCAGTTGATGCACACTTTGCTCCCCACACCCCCACATCCTCCTGCCGGGAGGGCTGGAAAAAGCTGAGTTTGCAGCCAGTGGAGGAGGAGCCAAGAAGAGTTTCCCTTCCCCCAAGACTCATGCTGGGGAAGAGAAGGGTGGGTGGGTGAAGTCAATCTTGCTTACATCAGCCATGGTGCCCCCTCAGTGATCAAGCACAATTACCTCCTCTGAGACCTGAGGTTTAGGATTACAGTTCCATTTCATGGATGAGAAACCTGAGATGCAAGGATAGGAAGTCACTTGCCTGTGTTACCATCAGGTGGAGCTGGAACTAGAACTGAGAACTTCTACAAGGACGAAGTCCTGTCTCTTACATTGCAGATAGGAAACTAAGGCCCAGAGTGGGCAAAGCCCAAGTAGCCCTCTAGACTTTGGCTTCCTCTCCCCTGGCCCTCTGCTCCTCTCTCCCACAGCGATGTTTGCTTTGTGGTCGGTCAAGAACGGCAGCAAGTATTTGCCCACCGATGCTTGTTGGCCTGTAGATGCAACTTCTTCCAACGACTTCTGGGTGCAGAGCCGGGCTCTGGGGTACCCAGTCCCGTGGTACTAAGCACAGTGCCAGCTGAAGCCTTCCTGGCAGTTCTGGAGTTCCTGTACACCAACAGTGTGAAGCTGCACCGCCACTCTGTGAGCCCACTGAGCAGGGGCCTGGGTGGGAGAGGTGGGGGCGCAAGAGGCAGGAGTTTGCCCGTCAGGCTGTGGGCTCAGGAGCAGGGGAAACTCCCTTCTGCTTCCCCAACCGCCCTCTCTGCAGGTGCTGGAAGTGCTGACAGCAGCTGTGGAGTATGGGCTAGAGGAACTGCGAGAGGTGGGTTTTGTGCCAGGTCCCTGTCTCATTTCCCCTGCCTCTCCTTGGCTCTGTTCTCACCCTGCTTCACACGCTTTCTGGTCTGGAGAGGAACGTGCGCCCACACAGAGAGAAGCATGGGTGTCTCTCCATTAAAGTAGAACATGTATGTGTGCCTGTGTACAAAAGGATCCGTGGGTGTCCTGTGTGTGCTGTGGGGGAAGAGGAGATGTTTATGGCTGGTGATGTAGCTGTGATAAGTTAGCCTTGATCCCTGTTCTCCAGAGAGAAAGGATACAGACACATGAAAACACTTAACCGAGTGGCATAGGAAGTGTGACAGATGAGGGTGGATGATACGAAGAGTGTCTGAAGAATCTCTCCAGTCCTGGCACCAGGCAAAGAAGACTTCCTGCAGGAGGAAACATTTGTGTTGGATCTGGTAGAACAAATAGGATTTTGTTCAGAGTGGGAGTGGGAAGATGACATTCTGGTCACAGGGGCACCAGAGGAGCTAGTGAGACATTTGGTGTGGCTGAACAGGATGTGTCAGGAGAAGAGAGGGCAGGGTGAGACTGGAACGATGCAGGGGCTGGTCATGCAGGGCCTTTAAGAAGTTGGACTTCCATAGCCAGGCCTGGTGGCGTGCGCCTGTAGTTCCAGCTACCTGGAAGGCTGAGGCGGAAGGATCGCTTGATCCCAGCAGGTCGAGGCTGAGATGGTGGTGAGCGTGCCACTGCACTCCAGCCTGGGCGACAGAGTGAGACTCCAACTCAAAAAAAGAGATGTCATGGCCAGGATAAGGGTGGCAGTGGAAGCCCAAGAGAGAGGTGGATGGCTCTGAGAGGAGATGGAACTAGCATGGCATGACCCAGTGCTTTTCTGGATGTGAGGGTGAGAGAGGGGTCACGCATGGATGAGATTCAGGGTTCTGGTGACTTAAGCATCCTTAAGTCAGGAAGGGAACAAATGAAGACAAACATCCTGAGAGAAGAGGAGAGTGGGATTTTTGCATGGCTCTTATCTGGTCTGATTAATGGTGAATGTGCTAGAGGGCGGGTTGCTGGGCTTGGCTTTGTTAGTCTTCAGTCCTTCTGATTTTGCTGTCTTAAGCTCTGGCAACTCCCTGATTCCCCTTGCCTGGGAGGTCAGGATGGGCCTGGGGTTGCTGGGAGCATGCGTGATCACTCTTCTGAGCCTGCTGTTTCTGGGTGGGGTTAGGGTCTTGGAGCAGGGGTTCCTCCATACAACCCACAATCATTTCTATTCCCAGCTGTGCCTAGAGTTTGTGGTGAAGGTGCTGGATGTGGAGTTGGTTTGTGAGGCCCTGCAGGTGGGTGCCGTTGGACAGGTCTGGAAGGAGTCCCACTTTCAGTATGTAGAACTGGACTCCCAGGTGCTAGGAGCCCGGACCTCCTGTTTGGCCTGGAACAACGTGGGTACATGGAGGTGGGGGCAGGGGTGTTTCAAGGATGTTTATAGGATGAATTGTGTACCTAGATCTGTGGGATTGTGGGTACATCAGGTCAGGTGCAGGAGCAGGATAGCTGAAGAGGCTGGAGGTCTTTGCTGGTCTTCTATCAGGGCTGGAGAATGGTTCTCAGCAGGACTTGGGGAAGGGAGAAGGGTGGGGTGGAGAGTTGAGAAGCCAAGCTTAGGCTCCGTGGCGAAGACATGGCATGGTCTCCTCTAGCAAAGAGCAGCTTGTTAAGTCCACCTCGGTGTACATGTGTGAATTGGGGCCTTCATTGGGTCTAACTTCCTGGGAGACCATAGGTCCTGGGAGTCTCCCCGACTAGGGCTAGAGTCAGGCCTGCAGTAGTGGTTCCTAGGGTGGAGGGCTGGGCTATGCAGCCTCCACAGTCTCCAACCTGATCTCCCTCATTCCGCTTGCAGGTGGCCGTAACCTTTGGCCTGCGGCCGCTGCAAGAACATTGCATACACTTCATAGAGGCCCATAGCCAGGTATAGCTCCCCATCTTCATATTCCTAACCCCACACACCTCATTCGGCTCCTCCCTGACCCATATGCCGGCTCGCAGGAGGCGCTCCGGACCCGAGGCTTCCTGGAGCTGTCGGCGGCCGCACTGCTGCCCCTGCTGCGCAGCGACAAGCTCTGCGTAGACGAGGCTGAGCTGGTCGGAGCGGCCCGAAGCTGGGCGCGCGTGGGCGCGGTGAGTGAAGCCTGGGAGAGCGCGGGGGCACCGAAGGAGGTGCTGGCCTCAGGAATCCGGCAAGCGCGCATCGGGGCAAGTGCCTCCGCTCCGCCCGGGCTCAGAGCTGGCGTTCGCAGGCGGTGCTGGAGCGGCCTGTGGCAGACGTGGCGGCCCCGGTGGTGGGAGAGCTGCGACTAGCCTTGTTGGCCCCGGAGGAGCTGAGCGCCCTAGAAGAGCAGAACCGGCGGGAGCCGCTCATCCCGGTGCGGACGCGGGGAACCAGGCTCAGATCCACCCGGCGGCGTGGGGACAAGGCGCTCGGGGGGACAGGAGGGGTGGTGGCCCGGCCCAGAGTCCTCGCGGTGTGGGGGCTCCGCGGGACTCCGCAGTGACCGGCCTTGTCCTGCAGGTGGAGCAGATCGTGGAGGCGTGGAAGTGCCATGCCCTGCGAAGAGGGGATGAGGTTCGGGGCGCCCCATGTCGCCGCCGGAGAGGCACCCTGCCCCGGGAGCATCACCGCTTCCTTGACCTGCCCTTCAGGTGACCCAATGCCAGGACTTGCGAGGAATCCAGAGCCTGCCCAATTATGCCTTGCTTAAAACTACAGCTCCCGACGTGCTCGGCGCTCGGAGCGGGCTTCCGCTCCCAACATGCCCAGCGAGCGCGGCGCCGGAAGGACCGTTCTCGGCTAGGCACCGCCCCTTGGGCTGGGGAGCGGGGGTATAGGGCGGGGCAGAACGGGGCGGGGCGGGAACGGAGGGTTTGGGCTGGGCCTCCCAGACCCGCCGAAACCGGAGATTTCCTTCTCTACGCCCTGTTCCTGGGCATTCAGGTACACCAGTCTATTCTGATGACTCCCTCGTGTCTAGTTAGCTCAGCTACTTCTTTACTTCCAGACCTGCCTCCTGGGCCTCTTTCTCTGAATTCCCCACAGACATCTTAGGCTCAATCCAGCGCTCCATCTTTTCCCAGCCCCTGTCCATATCCTGTTTCTCCTTCTTGTGGGTGCCCACGCGAGAAACGTGGATCTCAGGCTCATGTTATCCCGCTTCCTCACATCTGCCTCAGGCCACTAATAACTTCTTTTTGAGCTGGAGCTTCACATTCGGTCTCCCAGGCTGGAGTGCATGGCACGCTTATGGCCACCGCAGTCCGGCCCTGCTGGGCTCAGGCGATCCTTCTGCCTCAACCTTCCAAGTAGCTAGAACTACGGGCGTGGGCACCATGCCCGGCGGATTTTATGATTTACTGTAGAGACAGGTCTCGCCATGTTGCTCAGGTTGGTCTCGAACCCCTGAGCTCGGGAAATCCTCTCACCTCTGCCTCCCAAAGTGCTGGGATTACAGGCGTGAGCCACCGTGCCCGGCCCACTTCTACCTTCTAAGAGAAGTTTCTGGTTGGTTCAGTTCTCTCAGTCTGGAGATTCAGCATGTCCTGTGACGTCTTCTTCCTTCACTCCAGCGCCCCCTCAATCCATTTCCCACACCGCAGCCAGATCTGTCTAGGATTGTCAGTCCCAGGTTCCTTAAATCCTGCAACATCCTATTGTCCTCTAGGACAAAATACAATCTATTTTAGGCTGGATGAGGTGACTATAATCCCAGCACTTTGGGAGGCCGAGGTGAGAGGATTGCCTGAGCCCATAGGTTGAAGACCAGCCCGCGCAACTTGGCGAGACCGCATCTCTACAATAAATCAAAAAATTAGCCGGGCATGGTGGCGTGCCTGTAGTTCCGGCAGAAGGAACACCTGAGCCCAGCAGGTCGAGGCTGCGGTGGCCGGAAGCGTGCCACTGCACTCCAGCCTGGGCGACAGAGTGAGACTCCAACTCAAGAAAAAAAAAATCTGTTTCACGTTCAAGGCACTCAAAAACGACTAGTGGCTCATAAATGCTAGCAACTCTACCTTTGCATACATTCACTCATTCTGGAGGTTCTAGTCCGTAGTCTCACTCTGTCACGCTCTCAGCCGTCGTATCCTCAACCCGCTGGGCTCCAGCGATCCTTCCGCCTCAGCCTTCCAAGTAGCTGGAACTATAGGTGCGCACTATCACGCCCAGCTATGCTACCTCTTCCAGTCATCACACATCTTGTCTTCCGCAGGACTTGAATCTCCCTACAGGAAGACCCCTGAGGCCTGGAGTGGTGCCTTATTCATTTCTTTCTTTCTTTTTTTTTTTGAGTTGGAGTCTCACTCTGTCGCCCAGACTGGAGTGCAGTGGCCGCTCCCGGCCACCGCAGCCTTGACCTGCTGGGCTCCGGCGATCCTTCTGCCTCAGCCTTCCGAGTAGCTGGAACTATAGGCGCCGGCTACCACGCCCAGCTAATCAGGGACTTTATACAAAAATAAATTGCACATTAATTGAAGATAATTATTTGGCATTATCTCTGAAGACTAAATATGTGGCTACTCAGTAGAACCACTTCATGGCAGCATTGTTTGGATAGTGAAAATGAAAAATAATCTATATGTCCGTTAATAGAGGGTTGGTTATATTATATATTTTATGAATATACAAAGAAATTCTTAAAAAAGATATCCACGATCTTTGGTGAAAACACAGTGTAGACCAAGTACAGCATGATTCCTTTTGTTGTTAAAGGTAGTACAGTGATTAAGAATGTGCCTTCTGGGTCGGGTTCGGTGGCTTAGCCTGTAATCCCAGCACTCTGGGAGGCCAAGGCAAGTGGATTGCCTGAGCCTGCAGGTTCAAGACCAGCCTGGGCAACTTGGTGAGATCTCATCTCTACAATAAATAAAAAATTAGCCAGGTATGGTAGCGTGCGCCTGTAGTTCCAACTACTTGGAAGGCTGAGGCGGAAGGATCGCTGGAGCCCAGCAGGTCGAGGCTGAGCGACAGAGTGAGACTCAGACTCAAAAAACAAAAACAAGAGTGTGCCTTCTGGGCCCAACTCGATGGCTCAGCCTGTAATCCCAATGCTTTGGGAGGCCGTGGTGAATAGATTACCTCAATCTGCCAGTTCGAGAGTAGCCCGGGCAACTTGGCAAGACCTCATCTTTACAATAAATAAAAAACTAGCCAGGTTTCGTAGTGTGCACCTGTAGTTCTGGCTACTTGGAAGGCTGAGGCAGAAGGATCTCCAAAGCCCAGCAGGTCGACGCTGGGGTGTCCGTGAGCGTGTCACTGCACAACCTGGGCGATGGAGTGAGACTCCAACTCAAACAAACAAAAAAAGTGTGCCTTCTGGAGCCGGAATACTTGCATTTGAATCTCAGCTCCAGTGCATACAGACTTTGTGACTTGAGTGAGGACACAACCTTTTCTGTGCCTCAGTTTCCTTATTTATAAAATGGAGATAATATTAGAACCTAATTAGTAGAGTTGCTAGGAAGATGAAATTAGTTAATATTGTAAAATACTTAGAACTATAGTGGGACAGATTAAATACTGTATATGTATTTAGAAAATAAATATATTCATTCATTTGTTCCACAAATATTCATTGAGTGCTTATGTGCTACACACTGATTTAGGGTCATGGAATAAATATATGAGAGGACAAGTCAAGAAAAGTGTTAGCCTCATGGAACTTACGTTCTAGGAGGAGAAGCATATGATAAACAAGTAAAGAAATAAATGTATGACATGATTTCAGGGAGTGGTTTGTGCTATAAAGAAAAGTAAAACAAAGCCAGGCTTGGTGGCTCAGCCTGTAATCCCGCGCCTTTGGGAGACTGAGGTGAGTGGATTGGCGAGCCCGCGGGTTTGAGACCCGCCTGGGCAGTGAGACCTCATCTCTACAATAAATCAAAAATTCAGCCGGGCGTGGTAGCGCATGCCTGTAATTCTGGCTACTCGGAAGGCTGAGGCTGAAGGATGGCCGGAGTCCAGCCGGTCGAGGCTGCGGTGGTCGGGAGCGGCCACTGCACTCCAGTCTGGGCGACAGAGTGAGACTCCCACTCAAAAAAATAAATAAATAAATAAATAATGTAGTTGAATGAAGTGTCTGCTCTGAAGATGGGAGTCAACAGGACCTGCTGATAGCTGTAAATTGGGGATGAGAGGGTCACCAACTATCAGATGGACCATGGCTGGGCACCGTGGCTCACGCCTGTAATCACAGCAGTTTGTGAGGCCGAGGTGGAAGCCTGAACCCAGGAGGACAAGGCTGTGGTGAGTTGTGATCGTGCCATTCCCCTCCAGTCTGGCAGCCTGAGGAACAGACTCAAACAGAACAAAACAAAAACGTAAAGCCCTAGAACTATATGAACTCTCCTAGGGAGAGGATGCAGATAGGCAGGAGGATATAGGATTAAGATTGAGGGACACCCAACATTTCGTATACCACTCTATCAAAACACTATTTGTATGCATGGCACTCCTCACTCGGACCATATCTTACTTGTCTGAGATTATACTATGTATTCGACTTTTGCACTGGTCGCTTCCATTAAAAAGGCTCTACGGGGAGGGGGGGAAACCCTTGTGAGGTCTCCACCGGGAAAACTGGCATACCGTGGGCGCTCAGTATGTAAAGAGTCGAGTGGAAGAAAAACGAAAGACTGGAAACAAGTGAACAGCTAAACTAAGCCCGCTACGAGAGATTCGACCTAGCCTCAGGTGGTCACTCCGCTTTCTCTTTCCAGTAGCTGGAACCACGGCCGCACCACCACCCCAACCAGATCGCTTTCTTCAACGGTAGAAATCTAGCTTCTCCCAAGTCACTCGCGCCCATTTCTGACCTCTAGTTTCCAGCAACTTTTCCTAGGACCTCAAGAAAACAACAGAAACAAAACCGTGAGAGTTAAACCAAGGCCGCTTTTACCACACCGGCTCTTCAGAGAGAGTGACGTTAAAGGAGCCGGGCGTGGTAGCGCGCGCCGGTAGTTCCGGCTACTGTGAAGGCTAAAAAGGAAGAAACGCCGGAGGCGAGCAAGTTGATGTTACTGTGTTTGGGAATGACTGCTGCTGTCTAGTTCCGATGATCGGAAAACTCCAACTGTAAACAGAAAAAATACAAAGAAAAAAGACGCGAACCGAGTTTTCAGACTACAACAGGATGAAAAACCACGAAACAGCCTGCTTTTTTGACTTCCAGAAAAGTAGCCTCGTAAGCACGAGACTTCAAAAATTGGGTTAAAACTCAGAGTTGTTCCTCTCCACGGAAATCTTTAGTAAAAGGCGAAAGATTTATACGATCTGAAGAGAAACTAGAGTATACCGGTAAACCTCCGCTTGGAACCACCTAGAGAGACACAACACTTTATACAGTTACGGTTGTTCAACCGTTGAGCGGAACACGCTACCTGCATGTAGCTTATGTATACATATATTTCCAACAGGCATTATACCCTAAAATTGTGGAAAAAACCCGAAATGGAGCGCAAGTAGCCTGAAGCTGTCTTTTCGCGGTGCACTATGGGTATGCAAATCACAGGCGGCTCCGGGCTAGTCCGAGACATCAGCTGCGGGGGCGGGACCGCGGGGACCTGTGCTCTCCCTTGCGTTTCTCTACGGGTCTTTCTGGGTCCCGCTTCCCCTTTGCCCAGAGAGGAGTGGTCGGTGCCAGGTGCCGAGTCCCTTGCCGGGGCTGGTATTGGCGTCAGTCCCAATTTTTTTTTTGAGTTGGATTCTCCCTCTGTCGCCCAGGCTGGAGTGAAGGGGCACATTCACGGCCACCCCAGCGTCGACCTGCTGGGCTCAGACGATCCTTCCCCTCAGCCTTCCGAGTAGCAGGAACTACAGGCGCACACCACCACACCCGGGTAATTTTTTGATTTACTGTAGAGATGAGGACTCAACAAGTTGCCCAGGCTGGTTTCGAACCCGTGGGCTCAGGCAATCCTCTCACCTCGGCCTCCCAAAGCTCTGGGATTACAGGTTGAGCCACCAAGCCCGGCCTTTCTTTCTTTCTTTTTTTGGTTTTTTGAGTTGGAGTTTCACTCTCGTCCAGACTGAAGTGCAGTGGCTCGTTCACGGCCACCGCAGCCTCGACCTGCTGGGCTCCGGCGATTCTTCCGCCTCAGCCTTCCGAGTAGCTGGAACTATAGGTGCACACCACCACGCCTGGCTGATTTTTTAAAAGTTGCCCAGGCTGATCTCGAACCCCTGGACTCAGGCAATCCTCTTGCCTCTACCTCCCAAAGTGTTGGGATTACAGGCATAAGCCACTGCGTCCTGCCAGTCCCAATTGTTAAGGTTCACTTCTGTCATTCCCTACCCCCAGCCCTAGGGAGATAGAAGCGGAAACTGCCCAGCACCGACATTCAGGGGCAGTGGGATTACCCAGAAAGCACGTTACCACCCCTCTTAGAGTAGATGGCATCCACTTAATCTTCAAGGATGAGTTGGGGTTACGGCAAGGGGAGGCGGGAAGGTGTTCTAAGCAGAGGGAATAGTCTATGTGAAATTATGGAGATGAAGACCAGTAGTAATTCAGCTGTCCAGAAAGTAGAGTGTGGGCGTGTCTGAATGAGAGTGTGAGCCTGGAGACAGTTGAGATGGGATGGTAGGCAGAGGCTAGGACTCAAGGGACCTGGAAAGGGCTTGGGCTTCAGCCTGTCAGTGATGAGGAACTACGGAAGGCTGCTGAGGTCAGAGGACTGAATAGTGCAGGGTGCACAGGGTGGGCTACCTTGCAAGTAGTCCTGGGACTTCTTCCCTGCAACTGGATGTCATCAGTGCCCCAACACTGATCACTTCTGGGGTGGTCCAGCTCTGACTGAGAGGGATCCCTTTAGCCGCTGCCACATCAACACACCCTTGCCTGTTTCAGGGCTGTTCCCTCTGTATGTAATCAGAGCAAAAACTTTCAGTATAGCTAACATCTATACAGACTGCCAAAATAAAGTACTTACGAGATGCTAGGTCACTTCTTTTTTTTTTTTTTTTTTGAGTTGGAGTCTCACTCTGTCGCCCAGACTGGAGTGCAGTGGCCGCTCCCGGCCACCGCAGCCTTGACCTGCTGGGCTCCGGCGATCCTTCTGCCTCAGCCTTCCAAGTAGCTGGAACTATAGGTGTGCGCTAAGACGCCCGGCTAATTTTTGATTTATTGTAGAGATGAGGTCTCGCCAAGTTGCCCAGGCGGGTCTTGAACCCACAGGCTCAGGCAATCCACTCACCTCAGCCTCCCGAAGGCACGGGATTACAGGCTGAACCACTGAGCCCGGCTGGCATTTTTTTTTTTTTGAGTTGAGTCTCACTCTGTTGCCCAGGCTGGAGTGCTCATGGCCACTGCAGCCTCGACCTACTGGGCTCCGGCGATCCTTCTGCCTCGGCCTTCCAAGTAGCTGGAACTACAGGTGTGTGCCACCATGCCCAGCTATTTTTGATTTATTGTAGAGACGAGGTCTTGCCAAGTTGTTCAGGCTGGTTTTGAACCCCTGGACTCACTCAATCAATCCTCTCGCCTTTGCCTCCCAATGTGCTGGGATTACAGACTTGAGCCACCACACCTAGCCCCCTTTTTAGGCATTTTAGTGTTGATTCAACCACAGTTGGCTTTTTTTCTTTTTGTAACTTTTGGTTAGAATGATTTTCTGGCTTTTGTCTGGGGTGGGGTGGGGTGTGAGAAGCCACTGTTCTTGGAGTGGGAGAAATCCTGGTAACTGGGTGGCTGGAATTCAGGGTGTGTATGTGTATCAGTTGAGACCAAGCCCAGGGATAACTGGGGAAGGGCAGTAAGAGAACTCTCCCACCCCACTGGGTGAGACTGTGTACCCTATTCCAGAGGGGCTGTTCAACTTTCACAGAATAAACACTTTAAATTCAGTGTCCTCACTAGTTGGCAGCACCTTAATTCCTGACAGTTCCCCAATCCAATCCACTGGCTGACTGGCCAAGGATGGCTTCCAGGTGGCAGGCTGACTGCTGGCTTGCAGAGACCTCTGCCTTGGAGGCTGCTCTGGCTCCTTTCCCTCAGTGCACAAACCTCCTAAAACATTTCTCCAGACCCTGCTGCCCCATCTCTGCTTCAACTGGCCACTTTCCTGCTCTGCTTCCACTTCACCTTGCACCTGTTGCCTGGCTTTGGCCCTCTGCCATGTCCCCAATACGGATGAAGCAGGAAGGTGGGAGACAAGTCTGCAGAGGTGGGAGGGATTGCAGTACGATGGCTCTGAAAGCCACGTAGTAGGGTTTAGCGCCCCCAAATTTGTTTCACTTTGTATATTAAGCACTTAATTAGATAATGTTACCATGTATATGGTAACAATGCAGAATCTGGGGTCTTTCCCACCTGGAGACCTTAGGCCCGGACACAACAGAAACCCCTTTCAATATCTGATTTTCACTTGCAAACACCCAATTCTGAAAGACAAGCACCAAAGTCATTTGAGATGAGTTCACATAGAATATATTTAATTCTTTTCAAAATAAAATTTTCAGCACAGCTAACATCTATATATACTACAAAAATAAACATCTTCATATAAATAATTTAGGTGGTAGGAGGTGGGGGGGACACCGACAGCCAACCCAGGAGTCACCAAGCTGTGAGGCCCAGGGCTGGCGCAGGACACAAGGATCCCTCAGGCTTGGTCTGCTGGGCTGGCAGCAGAATTGGGTGGGAGGGGAGACAGGGCTGCACTGCAGCCTGAAGTGCTGGTTTCACATGGCCTAAGCAGGGTCTCCGAGCTTCGGCCGCTCTCTCACCCAGTGGCTGGACATGGTCCCCTAGAACTGAGGTTGTCAGAGCTGATGGTAGCTGGTGTGGCAGCAGGGGACCACGTGGACTCATCAGAGGCTGGATGGATGTAGGTGCCAGGCAGTGGGGGTGGGTGGAGGGCCACGGTCATGGATGTCGTCACTCTCGCAAAGCTTTGGGGCAGGCTGGGGGACATCCCCCACCTGAGCCTGCCTTCCCGTGGAGCCGGGGGGCTCAGGACCTCAGGGCTCTCCTTGTACATCTGTACCACCTGGGGGGAGATACCAGCCCTAGTAAGCGCAGGGGCTACTGGGCTGCAGTTCCCTTCAGTACTTCCTGGTGATCACCATGTTTGTTGGGTCCCTCTTAGCCTCCAGCAGGATATGAGAGCTGACAAGAGACAGGATAACGAGGCCTGGGACAAACTCTGCACCTTGCTGTGGATCCTGAAAGGCTAAGATAGGGTCCATGAAGAAGCCAGCAGGGCTGAGGGGCAGGAGCATGGTTTCTGGGGAGTGGAGGAAGCTGCCCCCCTCAGCAGGTGATACCTGTTGGGCAAGGCCCTGGTGGGCTGAGCCTGTCTGTTGGCCATGGAGGATATTTTGTCCTGGCTCTGTCCCTTTCCTTGCCTGTCCCCACCCCTGTGTCGGGGCAGAGGGAGGGTATGGAAGGTGTGGTCACCTCAGGTGGGGGCCCCAGGATGGAGAGCAGCACAGGCAGCAGCACGAGTCCGTGGAGGAGGCCCAAGAGTGTGAGCACTGTCAGCACCACGAAGAAGTACCTGGGTGGGGTGGGGAGTCAGCCTGGGCAGGCCCCGGGGCCAGCACCGAGAGACCCTCCTTCCTTGCCCCAAGCCTTCCTCTACCTTACGATGAAGTCAAAGTTGGAACCGGCAAGCATGAGCAGACCCAGCAATGTAGAGATGGCCCCATCAGTCACGGGGGCAAATGTGTGCTTAAGGGCACGGGCAGCCCGCAGGTTCCGGCTACCCTGGGTGGTCAGGAAGCCCTGGGGGAACAGAGTAATCTTGGAGCTGTTCCTCTGCTAGTCATGGCCAGCTCATCCATGTCTCCAACTGTATCTGTCCTCAGGGCTAACCCATACCTTGGCTTACAAAAGGCTAGGTAAACTCAGTTAATAGGAACCGTCCAGGAAGCATGCATGGGTCCATTTAGATAACACTGTTTAGATGTGTCTGGTGAGATACAGAGAGATGTACAAAATAGATGGGAAAACTACAGTCTGTCACCTCCTTTGTAAATAAAATTTTGTTGAAACAGCCACACCCAAACATTAATGTATTGTCTATGGTGCTTTTGTGCCACAGATTCCATGGCTCACCAAATCCGAGCTACTTACTAGCTGGTCTTCACAGAAAAAGTGTGTTAACCCTTGGTCTAGAAGAATGAATGCCAAAGTGATAAGTTGCTTCTCAGGGTAGCATTTCAGAGGATTTCTAATTCTTCCTCTGTACTTTTCTACATGCTGATTCCTGCTCTCTCTCCCCCAAGGAATATATATTGTTCTTAGGATAAGAATAGGGCTATTGGGGAGGAAAAAAGAGGGAGCTGTTTGTGGGCCTGGCTGGTCTGTGGGCCTACCTTCCCTCTGCCAGAGAACAACACAGCTTGGGGAGAGGTCTGTGCCCTACACAGTTCTAGTATCTCTCTCTTTAAGCCCACATTGCCACCCAGCTATCATCCCATTTCTTTGATCCCTTCACAGTAAAACATTCAAAGAAATGTTGATTCCCATTTCCCCACCTTCCATTCTGTCCTTAACCCATTCCAGACAGGGCTTTGTTCATGCCTCTCTACTGAAATGGCTACTTATTTATTTGTTTATTGTCTATTTCTACCCACTAGAATATAAGTTCCTTGGAGGTAAAGACTGTATCGTCATTACATCCCCAACTCTTAAATAGTACCTAGCATATAGTAGGTGCTTGAACAATATTTGCTGAATACCGAATCATTTGAACTGTCCCTCCCCCGAGTGCCTGTGCTCACCAGAGCCGTGTGGACTGTGAACTCAACACCAATGCCTACAGAGGCTACAAGGATCACCACGGGGATGGCGCTCAGCTTGATGCCCAGGAAACCCATGATACCAAAGAGCTCCACGGTCATCATCACCAGGACCAGCACCTGGGGAAGGCAGGGCTCATGCAGGGCTCCTGGCAGGAGGGATGATGGGCAGGGCAGGGTGAGGATGCTGCTGGGTCTCTCCAACCCACCCCTGCAAGTACTCACTATGAGGCCAGCTGTCCAGGGGTTGAGCAGCAGCAGGGCACAGACAAGGAAAGTGCACATCAGCAGGACGCAGACAGCCAGCAGGAAGCAGCGCCGCAGGCCCAGATACTGCTCCCAGAAGAGGAAAGGGGAGCCGCTGGGATAGGCATGTACCCCAGCCTGTCCTGCCTCTGCACATGCTGCCCGGGCCCCCTCAATGGCCTCCACAAAGTCTGCAGTCTTCTGGAGGCCACGTAGCAGGAAGGGGAACTGGGCGAACTCCAGGGGCTGAGCTGGCGGGACTGCAGAGGGGAGGGGAGGAGAGAGGAGGGAAGAGGGAGATGGAGGGGGGACAGTGAGCACAGGGAATGGTGGCAGGCCTCAGGGTTAGGGCTTGTGTGGACTGAGGTGGAGGCTTTTGCTGAGCTACCCCCAGGACTCACTGCGAAGGTTCTCCCCGGTGGTGTCGTATTTGTCATGCAGCCATTCAGGAGGTGGGGGGTAGAAGTTGGCCTGCGAGGCTGCCAGACCCAAGGGGTCACTGCTCACCCATACAGTCAGCCCCATGTAGAAGAGCTCTGGTGGGATCAGTCCTGCTTTGTCTACCAGCTTCCTTGTGGTCAGCTGCAGAGGCAGAGAGGGCTAAAGGCCTGGGCCTGTGTGGCCTGCAGCCCCTCTGTGCTCCCTGACCATCCTGGCCCTCTCCCCACCTGGCTGAAATCCAAAGGCTCCTGGGCATCCCCGGTCTGGATGAGCAACTTGTAGGCCAGGGCCCCATCCTCAGAGCCATTGCGATATGAATGGCGGGTAATGCGCCCAGAAGCCCAGTCCTGGTCAAACGCAGCCTGAATTCCTGGGGGAGAACAGGTGAGTGCAGTTAGCCTGTGGCCCCAGGGAGCAAGCCTACAGCACCCTCCCTGCTGTTCTCCTTGCCTCTCACCCTGTAGCCAGTTGCGGTAATAGTGCAGCCAGGTGCGGGGTGCCTGGGCGGCAGGCGGGGGCAGGACAGCTCTGAGGGAACTGAAGCGCTGGTGCAGATCAAAGAGGGCACGTTGGGAGTGGGCGTAGTCAAAGCCACCCTGGGTTACCAGGGCCACCTCGTACAAGGAGAAGTACCTGAGCTGGGCGCTCAGGAAGGCATGCTCCTTGGTGCCTCGAGGCACCACATCTGTCAGGGCCAGCCCATCCTGCACCAGCGTGGCTCCGTAGAGGCTCAGGCCCAGAAGAGCCCCAAAGAGCACCAGCACCATGGCCTATGGGAGACGGAAAGTAAGCTGGAGGCCCAGGGCTGCCCTCTAGCCCTCAGGTCTTCTTGGGGTATGTAGACACTAAGTCTCTGTCCTGTCCCACCCAGTCTTTTTTCCCCCATATAGTTAATTATTTAATAGCATGCCATGCTGTAATTAATACTACATCGCCCTTTTTGATTTTGAGATTGTGCCCATTTTGAGGATACAGTTCTTACCCACCCAGTCTTACCTTGGTATGCGACTGGAGCAGCAAGGGTGCAAACTGATAGCGGGCGAAATGGGTGAGATTCCAGTGGACACAGGGCAGGGACTTGCAGGCTGCCTTCTGTCTGGTTTCCTCCTCTTGGCCTAGAAGGTCCCGTGTGGACCCTCCAGGGCTGAAGAGCTCAGAGCCCAGTGGATCAGAAGAGGGGGGCACCAGGTGGGCTTGGGGAGGCAGGATGGTGACCACATGCTGGCTGCCGGCTTCACAGTGGGTGAAGGCTTGAACTGTGGCCGTCAGGTGGGTAATGCCCACTGGTACTGTCCTATCCCCCAGCTCCTGGGGTAGAATCTGAATCACCCGAGTAGAGCAGGGGCTGGAAGAGGCAGAGAGTGTGACAGATCTCTATGTCTTGAAATGCTGGGGAGGTACAAGCTGGGGTGGGTCAAGAGGGGAAGGTGTGGGTGCAGGGACAGTACCTAGAGAAGCAGCAGAGCACGTCTAGGCGCTGGCAGTGGCGCCGACGCAGGTCCAGGCTGAGGATGGCTGGGAAGATAAGCATCACGGCTGCAAAGTTGCAGCCAACCACTATGGCCACCTGGGGGATGGACAGGAGGGGTATAAAGGCTGATGAAGTCGACTCTAGCCCCACACCACCCTGAGCCCACCCTCTTCATGAGGCCTTACCTGCAGTGAGAAAGCCCGCAGGGCAGGGATGGGAACTAGGGCAGCCATGAAGAAGGCGACCATGATGTTGATGGATGTGAGTGCAACACTGGTGCCTGTGCGCTGCAGACACTCGCCCGTGCGCTCCTGCCAGGATAGAGCAGGGATGTGCCCTCTGATCATAGGGGGAGGTGGGCCATGTGAAGGTAGAGTGGCGGGGAGGCTCAGGAAATTGAGATGGCAGAGGTGGGGCAGTAATAGCACAGCAGCTAATATTTATCGTGTGTATCATGCGCTGTTCCAAGCATTCAACTTGCATTATCTCACTGATCCTCAAAACAACCCTGTTTACAGATGGGGGAAACTGAAGCCCTGAAGTTAATTAGTAGCCCAGGTTCACACAAACCAAGAGGCCCTTGACCATTATGCCGAACTGCCTCAGATGAGCCCTGGAGGATGAGGCCTCACCTGGAGAGGGGTGCCAGGTGGAGCCTCTGTGAAGGCATGTGCCAGCAGGAATACGTCATCCACACCGATTCCCACAGCCAAGAAGGGTAGCACCTGGGGGGCAGAGGGGTGGGCAGTTAGAGGAAAGGTACAGTCTTGCAATAGCACCTGAAGTCTGCCCTACAGAGCTGGTGTACCTGGGTAGTGGCAGCATTGAAGGTGATGCCAAGCAGGGCACAGAGCCCGAGGCCCGAGGCCACAGCCAGAGCCACCAGCAGCACCCCGGCAAGGCCCACAGCACCCTGGGACTGGGCACAGTCCCATCTCAGCATTGTCACGCAGGCATAGGCCAACTGTGGAGAGACAGGACAATCTTAGATGTCCCAGGGCAGGCACTGGATGGAGGTGAGGGCAAGGTGCCGGGAGCAAGACCCACCATAAGCAGATATCCTCCCACCACACGGGCAGCACTGACTTCAGAGAATGCACGCAGGATGTCATCCAGGGTGGTGGAGGAGAAGGCATGGATCTGCTGGGATGCATTCTCAGGCAGGGCCTCCTGGGCCAGCTGGAGAGACAGGGTGGATCTGAGTGTGGGAGGGGAAGTCCTCAGGGCACCCTTCCTTTTCCTTGTCTACACAGACCTGCACAAAGCGCCGCTGCCAAGCTTGGAGCACTGTGCCAGCCTGTTCTTCACTCCAGCCAATGTCATGTGTCTGATAGTCGCCCCGGAAGTGCTCATACAGCTGGCGGGGACTCATCAGCAGGAAGGTGCTCTGCAGGGCCTCTGCCCTGGTGGGGGTGCAGGAGAGTTAGGGATCAGAACTGGCCCAACACCTGGGAAGGGACGTGCAGGGGGCTGTTGCCAGAGCTGTGGTATTAGACTGTGGATTCCCATGCACCGACTCCCCAGAGAGGCCCTACCTCAGCAGCTGTCCTTGGGGGTCTCTGGCCATGCCTCCCAGCAGCAATTCCTCCTGCCAGTGCATGAATTTGTGGGAGAAGCCATGGCAGCCCCCACTCAGCTCCTGAGCCACATTAGGAGCCTGGAGAGCGACAGGGGAGGGGTTTAATATTCAAGACCCTGGCTGTGGATAACTGAGAGTCCTTGGGCTTGTCCCTCTAGGAACCAAGCCTGCCACAGAGCTCGGTAGGCCTGACGTGTAGATAACTATTCTGAGCCTCTCAAGTACTCAGAGTGAACAGCTAGTGTCCTGCAGACAGGAGGCCACAAGAGGGAGAAGAAGCCTGGAAATAGGCTGCTGGCAGGAGCGGGCCTAACTTTGGTGCATTTTGAAAAAAATACCACATTCAAAGGGCCACAAAGACACTGGGGAAACTAGGCACGATATTTGTGTTTAGCTATTGTGTTCTTGGTTTCCCTGTACAAGTCTATGCTGATAAAGTCCAGCATCATATGGGCTTAGAAAAGGAAAAAGGGACTCATATACCACTTGAGGGTTCCTTAGGAGAACTGAATGGAAATGGAACACTCTAGGAGTCTGGCACAGTGGGGCAGGGTAACAATGTCCAGGAAATGGAGGAAGTGCACAGAGTGCAATCAGCTCTCTCTCAGAACAGAGAGACATATGAGGGGAAAGGGAAGGAAAACAGTCTTTTCCTGGCACCACCTGGTTGGAACCCACCTGCCTGCTGTGATGGTTGGGGGCACTGGATGGGCAGTGTAGGTCGTCAGGATGCAGACAGGGCCGCCCCACGTAGGCCTGGCCCACCTGTGCCTTCTCTAGTAGCTCCCGGAAGCCCTCAAGGGAGGCAAAGGGACCCAACTCCTCTAGCAGCTGCTCTGGATCCAGGTTGGTCCACTGGATATCAGGGCGGCCCCTGGGGGTAAGCCTGTGGTTGGTGAGTGTCAGGGACCAAGACCCACCCTCCCGACTGCTGCTATGGGGCCCGTGCTGTACCCCACCCTCCTCTCATCTGCTTATTTGTCCCTCCACATGGAGGGTGTGCAAGGCTCACACCCTCAGGGCTGCCAGGCTGCATCAGTCCAGCAGGCTGCTGCAATGAGCAGTGAATGGGTCAAGAGGCTGAAATGGAGATTAGGACGGACGGACTTCATACACAGGGCCTAGAAGGCCCCGCTGAATCCCTTACCAAGCTGTCTACGCTTGGTTCTAATACATACCCATACAGCCACTTGTCTGTGACAGGTTTTCTTTCTGGCCTTGCCAAGAGCTTAGCTGATGCAGCACCTAGTGAATTTTCTCCAGCAAAGTCTCTTTCTGGGGATCTTTCTTCTTTTTCGAGTCAGTCTCACTCTGTCACCCATTTTTGAGTCAGTCTCACTCTGTCACCCAGGCTGGAGTGCAGCGGCACGCTCGTGGCCACCACAGCCTCGACCTGTTGGGCTCAGGTGATCCTTCTGCCTCAGCCTTTCAAGTAGCTGGAATTACAGGCACGCGCTACCACACCCAGCCAATTTTTTATTTATTGTAGCGACGAGGTCTCACCAAGTTGCCTAGGCTGTTCTCAAATCCCTGGGCTCAGACAATCCTCTCGCCTCTGCCTCCCAAAGTGCTGGGATTACAGGCATGAGCCACTGGGCTAGGCTTTTTTTTCCTCCTCTGCTAAGACCTTACAGATCTTTGTGTTTTGTTTTGTTTAAATAATACAGGGGTGTGGAGAGAGCCTTGGGTAAGCCAAGGCTGGGAGGTAATTAGGATCTTGATAAAGTTTTGATTGTCTTCTTCACTCCCACCCCTCCTTTCTGCTGGAGAAGTCCTGGTGGGAGACAAGCAGGGCCCCAGGAAGCACTTACGGCAAGTAGGCAGAGCCTCCTTGGAGTTTGGCTCCCTCCCAGAAGCAGTCGAGGGGGGTGAGGATCACACATGGAAACAGCTTCTCAATCATCTGCCAGAGATACCCCAGGCCACATCAGTCCTGTCCCTGGCTCCTTTCCCCACAGCCTTTGCAGGGTGCCCTCTGCAACCCCTCCTACTTTGGGGTAGGGGAGGAATATGGGGGATGGGGCATCTCTCAATCTCTCTGAGTCCTCCTATACCACAGAAAAGATTCTGCCTCTACCCCATCTTATGCAATAGATCAGGACACTCACCCGCTCAATCATTCCATTTTCAATAAGGGGAACTCCTGACTTGTAGCAGATTTTGTTCAAATCCCAGGACCTGCAATAGCCGGGGCACAGGAGATCAGCAGAAGAGGGGGATTCACACTCCAGAACTGCCATAACATGTTCACCCCCAGCTGCTCAGGGACTCAGCCAGACTCACTTTCCATAGAGTGATACTTGCACTTTACTAGCGGTGAGGGCTGCCTGGAGGTGAAGGGCAAGTGCCTCGGGTGTGAGGATGTTTTCCCCCTCCTGGCGTGCAGTCTGTATCAACATCTGAGAGGTATATGCAGCCTCCTCCCCTAGCTTCTCCTTGGTATAATGCAGCTCCTGGCTCACTCGGCTGCCCACTGCCAGAGCAAAGGGAGAAAGCTGAGAGGAAAGGGCCTGGGTGGGGCAAGCTCTGGGGGAGGTTAGGTCTCCCTGGACAAGGGAGAAGTGTGGCTGAGAGGAGCCCCTGCCTTCTCCGTGACAGCCTGGCCACAGCCCAGGCTGACTCCCTAAGCTCCTGCCCCTCTTCTAATTCTGACACCCAGGCTGGAGTGCAGTGGCACAATCACAGCTCACTGCAGCCGCCCAAGTAGCTGCGACTATAGGCCTGCCACCACGCCTGGCTAATTTTTTGATTTTCTTTGTACAGATGAGATCTTGCTATGTTGCCCAGGCTGGTCTAAACCCCTGGTCTCAAGCAATCCTGAAATGACCTCCCAATGTCAATAGTCCCAATGGGATTATAGGTGTGAGCCACTGTGCCCAGTCCTGCCCCTCTTCTAGACTGGAGTTCTGCCAGGGGAAGCAGAAAAGCCTATTGTTTGGCTCTATGGATTTCTTGTGTGGTCTAGGGTTTAAGCATGAATCAGGTTGGCTGGGCTTGGGGCAAAAACTTAAAAGTAAGAATCAGCATGAGCTGGGCTCGAGCTGGGGTTATGGGAATATTCTGGTAAGGCAGTCCTCACTCAGTCCCTCTCTGTTCTGGTGGGAGAACAAGGAGGGACAATAGGGGCCAATAGGGAGATTGCCATTGGGAGGGTTTCCTAAAAGAACAGGTCTAAGGCTGGGGCTGGCTCTTAGTTCAGGTTGCTCTGGGCAGTGATTTACATCCACACACCTTTCTGCAAGTGACTCTGGGAAGAGGGCAGGGAAGGGAGTGCCTGGTAATAATGGGGCCTGTGCTGGCATCAGCAAGGGATAAGATAGTCTTTCAGTTGATGCTCCCACTCAGGTAAGCAGTACAGGAATCAGCTCATGAACCCTGGCAGAGGTGAAATTAGAGTGGGCCAAGGGAAAGGGGGGGGGGTCCTATAAATGCAAATTAAAACAGCAGTAAGCTACCATCTATTAGATTAGCAAAAATTTAAAAACTGATGGTACTCATTGCTGGCTTACAGGAGTACACTCTAATCCACCTTGGCAGTGTAACTTGGTATTCTATTTGGGGGAAAGCAATACTGTAGTATGCATGGTCCATAAACTTTGGTACAGAAATTTCACATATAAGGGCCAAGCCATTGTAGGGACTTAGGCTTTCTCTGAGTGAAATGGGAATCATGGTAGGTTCTGAGCAGAGGCGTGAGATGATCTGACATTTTCATCACTTAACAATGTATTCTGGAGCTGAGATGTGAATGGTGAGCTAGAGTTGGCCAAAAAAAGAAGTCAAGAAAGGAGTTCTGGACCAAGTCTGTGTAGGAAATAGTCACAGGCTCAGTATTTTGGTACTGCTAAGAGTGAGCCAGGGAACAGCCAGTGACAATGCTGGAGAAGCAATCAAGCCAGATTATGAAGGGCCTAGAATATATGCTACGGAGTGTGTATTTGATTCTGGAAACTTCACAGATCTGGTAGAAATCAATGAAAGGACTCTAAGCAGGCGACTGGACTTGGCCAGACTGAGATACACCACAGGAGGGCGCTGTGGAAGCAGATGTGAAGGTAAGACAGACAGCTCTTTCACCTCCTCGGTTTCTAGGAAGCCCTGATTTCAGTGGCCATCTTCTGAAAGGCCTAGTGATTAAGGACAGCTGACCTCCTCCCCAGCACCACAGAGTGAAACTTAGTCTAAGGAGGCAGTCAAAGTAATTCCATTGCCTTTGCCAAGTGAAGGATTTCAGCATAGGATGCCACATAATTCTTGCCAAAGAGACTAAATGGGAAATTGGTTAGGAGGCTTCTGGTAAAATTTTCTTCACTTTCACCAAGGGATGCAAGACACGGATGACTTCCTTTTCCTGACACTGCAGCAGCCACCTTGGGGTAAGCCTGAGAACAAAAGTCCAACATGCTGAAGATGGCAGAAAAAAGAGAAAGAACGTGGGGTTCCTGCTGATGTCCTTGGGCTGCTGAATTAACCATCCTGGAACTTTCCTACTGCTGGGCTTCTTGTTACAGAGGATAATAAACCAATTTTCTTTAAAAAAATTTTTTTTGAGTTGGAGTCTCACTCAGTCGCCCAGACTGGAGTGCAGTGGCCGCTCCCGGCCACCGCAGCCTCAACCTGCTGGGCTCCGGCGATCCTTCCATCTCAGCCTTCTGAGTAGCCGGAATTACAGGCATGCGCTACCACGCCTGGCTGATTTTTAGATTTATTGTAGAGATGAAGTCTCGCTGCCCAGGCGGGTCTCGAACCCGTGGTCTCAGGCAATCTACTCACCTCAGCCTCCCAAAGGCACGGGATTACAGGCTGAGCCACCGAGCCCGGCTAATAAACCAATTTTCTTCCTTCCTTTCTCCCTCCCTCTGTTCCTTTCTTTCTCTTTCAGGTGTTTAAATGAATTCTAAATGATATAATCAGGCGTGTATTGCAAGAGATTGAAAAAGGCCTCAAGCAGATGCAAGGGTGGAAAGGATGGGTCTGAGAGAGGTTAAGAAGAAGCAATTTGGCTGGGCTCGGTGGCTCAGCCTGTAATACCAGCACTTTGGGAGGCCGAGGTGACTGGATTGTCTGAGTCCACGAGTTCGAAACCAGCCCAGGCAACTTGGCGAGACCTCATCTCTACAATCAATCAATAGTGCACACCTGTAGTTCCGTTGGCACTGGAGTGGCCATGAGTATGCCACTGCACTCAGCCTGGGCAACGGAGTGAGACCAAAAAAAAAAAGGAAGAAGCAATTTACTGGTTTAGTAACCAGTTAGGTGAGCAAGAGGAATTGAGGCTGACTCCCAAGATGTTCACCTTACGTATTTGAGTGGATGATAGTTCTACCATTGATACATGGTCATCCTCCACATTTTTAGAAAAATAAAATGGCTATGTGTTCCATATCTTCAGGGACAGCTCTAATTTCTTTTTTTTTTTTTTTTTTTTTTG
>NW_007253826.1:376489-415404 GCF_000164805.1 Carlito syrichta | reverse complement strand
CGGGCTCAGGCAATCCACTCACCTCAGCCTCCCAAAGGCGCGGGATTACAGGCTGAGCCACCAAGCCCGGCTCGACAGCTCTAATTTCAAATCATCTCTACCACTGTCCCTGTAAGTACTAGTTGGGCTATATGTTGTGTTTTTTTTGGTTGTTTTTGTCAGAGATAGGGTCTTGCTTTGTCCCTCAGGCTGGAGCACAGTGGTGCAATCTTACTGCAGCCTTGAATTCCTGGACTCAAGCAATCCTTCCACCTCAGCCTCCTGAGTAGCCAGGACTACAGGCACGTGCCACCGAGTCCAGTTAATTTTTTAATTTTAGTTTTATAGAGATAGGGTCTCGCTATATTGCCCAGGCTGTCTTGAGCTCCTAAACTCAAGCAACCCTCCTGCCTCAGCCTCTCAAAGTGCTGTGATTACAGGTGTGAGCTGCCACACCTGGGCATATAGAAGTGGGGGACCCCCAAAAACACTGAATTATTTTTTGGAGGGTGGGCCCCTTTTAAGGCTTCCCCTGCTGAATAAGTTTTCTAGGAACCCACAGGAATCAGTGTACCAGCTAGCATTGTGAGAGGCTGCATTTAGCTTCAGTGAATTTTTTTTTGAGATTCTTTCAACATCTTTGCTCATTTCATGATTTCATGATGGATAAATTACGAGCACACCTACTCACACTGTGCTGAGTGTTCAGCAGTTGTTGACGAAAAAAACGGCATGACCCCCATTCCCCACTCTTCCTATTCACCTGAAAAAAGCCCTCAAAGGGAACTGTTTTGCCAATGTAGAAGAGGTGAAACCAAAAATGAAAGAAGTACTAAAAGGCATCAAAATCGATGAGTTCAAAAACTGTTTTAAGCAGTGGAAAAAGTGTCTCGATAAGTGTATTGCATCAAATGGAGAGGACTTTGAAGGTGACTGAAGTTTAAACATGTAAGAATACACAATTTTGGCCGGGCTCGGTGGCTCAGCCTATAATCTCAGTGCTTTGGGAGGCCGAGGTGAGTGGATTGCCTGAATCTGCGGGTTCGAGACCCGGTAGGCAACTTGGCGAGACCGCATCTCTATAATAAATCAAAAATTAGCTGGGCATAGTAGCGCGCGCCTGTAGTTCCAGCTACTTGGAAGGCTGAGGTGGAAGGATCCCCGGAGCCCAGCAGGTCGAGGCTGCAGTGGCTGGGAACGGCCACTGCACTCCAGTCTGGGCGACAGAGTGAGACTCCAACTCAAAAACAAAAAACAAAAACAAAAACCAAAAAAAAACCAAAACAATTTGTTATCATTTAATTCCTGTTTTTTTGGGGTTCCCCCCTCATATATTATGATTTTTATTTTAGAGAACCATCCACCTCTAAGCCCTTTAAAGTTGGCCAGGAAAGACAAATCACATTCCAAGTCTCATCATGGTAAAGTTGGGGAGGGTCTTAAACTCTAGCCCAGAGCTCTGACAGTCAAAGTCCTGTTTCTTCCTCTGCTTTTTATATCAGAAAAATGAGAAAAGAATGGAGAATACCCTTGATCAGCTCCTCACTGCCAAGGGTACTGAAGGAGAAAGCCTAAACTACAGAAGAGACTCAGCTGCAGACCTACAGGTCAGGATCACTGCTTTTACTTCAACCCCAGCCAATACTGGACGTGGTGACATTCTGAAATAAAGGTAAAAAGTCAAGGGATTGGCTACCACCCACTCCTCCAAACAACAGCAAAAAAACCTATAGGGTCTAGCCTCTCTGTGCTGGAGTGTGGGAAAGAGGATGAAGAAATATGGAGGTTCAAGCAGTGTTTAGATGGGGAAGATCTGGGGAATGGAGAAAGAAGAGGAGGGAGACTGCCTCTGCTGTGGCAGGAAATCCAAGAGTCATTTGGGACCACCCAGGCAGCAGTGGTGTGGGTGGGGGTATGTATATGTGTGTGCATGCACATGTGTGTCCTGGGGCTGGGGGCAGCCAGGCAGGTACAGCTAAACATCTGCTTTGTCCCCCAGGGCTGGCCTAGAGTGTGTGTGGACGAGAGACTGCAGTGGTCTGGGGGTAGGGTGGGGATGTTGTGTGGGAGCCCAACAGGCAGGCAGGCTCCAAAAACATCTGCTCTGGATACTAGGACTTGCCAGCATTTGACATAACTCAGGGGTGTGAGACTCCAACCTGGGCCTGGCCTTTGGGTAGGGGCCAGGGCTGGGGGAGGTCTTGGGGAGCCACAACATGCAAATTTCCCAGGGAAGAACAGACTGGAGTTTGATTCTGTCAAAGAGCTGCCATGTGAAGCCAGGCCTCAGGAAATAAGAGAGTCATGCTGAAATTATTAATAAGACATCATTTTTATTTAATGCTTCCTTAAGGAAGTGAGGATTTGATCCCATCTGATCCTGGCTGTTGCCTCTAAGTGCAGATTCTGGGCTGCTTTTCCACTTACTGGTTGCAGGGGGCCTGGGTGCATGAGCCCTCTCCCTAAATAAACGCACACATAATCACAGATAAATATTCTATATGTCTATTCACCGGAGGCTTGGTCAGATAATTTACTCAGCCTCTTCAGTCAAGTCCTAACTTTTCTGATTCTCCTGGTCAGGAGTGATCTCTCTCTGCTTTCTCTTACACAACATAATCATATTCTGTTTTGTCTTGTAGCTATCCTAGCACATATTTTACTTTTGTTGCTACAGAAAGAGTTTTTCTTTTAGCTGACTTTGCAATCTGCTGTACTGTCAAGAATACATACAGGCTGGGCATAGTGGCTCATGCCTGTAATTCCAGCATTTTGGAAGGCCAGAGTAGGAGGATTGCTTGAGGCCAGGGGTTTGAGAGCAGCCTGAGAAACATAGTGAGTCCCATCTCTAACAAAAAATAAAATAAAATAGAATAAAGTAAAATAAATAGTGATGCAAACCCCTAGCTGAGGCAGTAGGATCACCACTGCACTCCAGCCTGTGTGACAGAGCAAGACCCTGTCTCCAAACAAACACCAAAAAACAAAAATCAAACCACACACAGAAAGTTGGCAATCTGTTAAATAAACGCACAAATAATCACAGATAAATATTCTATATGCCTATTCACAGGACCTACATCTGTATATGTCACTTATGGGTGTGGGAAGGAAGAGTGCTCCTAGATGCCCAGGTAGACAGGCTCTGGCCAGCCCCAGGGCCAGACTTCCTAGGGCTCAGTAGTCAGCTTCTCACCCTGTTCTTGTCTGGGGCTTACCATATCCAAGCAGCTATGGCCAGTTTCCACCAACTCACCTTCTACCCAGAGCTGTTCCAGGTCTGTCTCAATAATAGCTACGCGGAGACCTAGTGCTAGGGCTCCAAAGGCCAACAGTCCCAGGAAGAGCACTTTGCCACAGTGTCTCTGGATCCTGCAGCCCAGAGAGAAGAGCAGGCCCTGGAAGTAAGCACGGAGCCAGAGCGGAGCCTTCAGACTCTCTGCTAGGATCTGGGGTGGAGAGAAAGGTCAGTCAGGCATCACTGTGACAATTCATACAATCCTTCCCTTCTCACCCTATACACCCAAGCTAAGCTCCAGCTTCTTAATTTCTGGATGCAGGACAGCGAGCATCTAAACAGAGCCAAACTTGGAAGAAGATTTAACATCCGCTGCAGCACACACCCGAGGAATGCATAAACCCATTTTCTGAGAGTAGGATGCATATATACACATTCCCGTTGTCAGGTGGACACAGAGGTGAACCCACAGACACACCCATTCTCACTGGCCAGATGACTAAGGAGACACAGACGAGCACACAGACGCAAACACACACACATACACACACACTCCCCTTGGCTTTACTCAGTGACACTTAAAGACATCACACCAAGCAGAGGCCCAAGTGACAGCCTCTCCTCCGTCTTCCAGCTTCCCCTCTACTCACCTGGGGTGCTGCGGTTGGCGTTGGGGGCGTGTAGCTCGGGGGCAGCTCCCCGGGCGGCGGCGGCCGAGCCATGCTGGTGGGGGGGGGGGGCGCGGACGCCCCCAACCCGCGTTATCTGGGCCCCGGGTGGGGATTCAGGGAGGCCGCGAAGGCGCGAGGTGAGTGAGTCTGTGGGTGCGGGTGCGCGGCGGCGGTTGAGAGAGGACAGGGTCGGTGGGCGGCTGGCCGCGGCCGCCAGAGGAGTGGGTCCCGCGTGCAGGCAGAGCTGCCCGCCCGACACGCACAGCACTGCTCGGGGTGGCGCCTGCAGTGCTCAGGAGGCGGCTGGAGCTCCAGAAAAAGGGAGCGGGCCGGGGCGACGTGTTCCCATTGGCTGAGGGGCCCGCAAATTACCCGGGGCCGCTCGGCCGGATCTGCTGCTAGGTAACGGCGCCGCAGGGGGCGGGGCAGGAGACCACCCAGGCAGGGCCACCCTTAGCCTCGCCTCCCCGCCTGCGAGGTCCTCCGGGAGGAGAAGGGAGGGAGAGCCCGGAGAAGCACAGCGCTGGCCAAGTGTAAGTCAGGAGAGGCTGAGGCTGAGGCTGAGAAAGGGCGTCTGCGGGTCCCGTTAGGGCCACAGTGTTACTCCCGACCCAGACAAAACGCAAAGTCGTCTACTTCTCACTGTTCCCTGCCTCGATTCTTGCAGCCTTCAGTCCACTCTCCTCTGAGGCCAGAGTCATTTCTGTAATATGCAAATCGCATGATAGCTCCAAAGCACAAGGTCCACTTGGAGCAGCACAGGGCCCTGTAAGATCTAACGCAAAGTCGTCTGTCCCATAGTTACCTCGCATGCACCCAATGTTCCTTCTGGCCCTGCAGAGCCTCCTGAAATTTACAAAACGCACCATGATGTTATTTTGCGATTCTGCCTTTGTACATGTTATGGTCCTTTTGTCTTGGGAGACAGTCTTCAAGACTGAACTTGAATCAATCACCTCCTCTTTGAAACCTTCCTTGATTCATGCCTCCCTCCTGAGATAATTGCTTTATTTGTGCTCCTTATAACATTCAATTTAGATATGCATGATTGCATTTATGACATAATTTATATACTTGAAAGTCTGCCTTCCTCACAAGACAATAAGTAGGTGCTCAATAATTAGTGAGTCACTAAGAGCTGCAGAAACCAGGGTGTAAAGGACTGGAAACAGGAAGGAATATAGGAAATAGTCCCTCTATTTTTTTTTTGAGTTGGAGTCTCACTCAGTCGCCCAGACTGGAGTGCAGTGGCCGCTCCCGGCTACCGCAGCCTCGACCTGCTGGGTTCTGGCGATCCTTCCGCCTCAGCCTTCTGAGTAGCCGGAATTACAGGCATGCGCTACCATGCCCAGCTGATTTTTTCATTTATTGTAGAGATGAGGTCTTGCTGCCCAGACGGGTCTTGAACCCCGCGGGCTCAGGCAATCCACTCACCTCAGCCTCCCAAAGGTGCGGGATTACAGGGCTGAGCCACCGAGCCCAGCTCAGCTCCCTCTATTAAACTTCCAACTATCCCATCTGAGTGTGTTGTTTCTGTCCGGTTCCTGTCTGATGAACCCTGAGTTGCAGAGTAGGGTAAAATCAATATTCTAATATGTAAAGCTTGGGAAAGAGAAAAATAATCTCTAATAAACTCATTCTAACACAACTACTATTTCTGGCCAATTTCTTGGTCAATTCTTCCAGACTTAAAAAAAATTACATCATAAATATTTCATGTTACTACACAGTTTTGTAATAAATTATTTTGGAGAAAGTCCTTAGAACATATTCCCAGAAGTGGAGTTGTTTAGGTCAAAAAATATGAACAATTTTATGGCTCTTGCTACACATTGCCCAACTGCTGTTTTCTGTTTTTTGTTTTTTTGAGTCAGAGTCTCACTCTGTTGCCCAGGTTGGAGTGCAGTAGCATGATCATGGCTACCACAGTGTGACCTTCTAGGCTCAGGCGATCCTTCTGCCTCAGCCTTCCAAGTAGCTGGGACTACAAGTACACACTACAATGTCCATCTAAGCTTTTAACTTATTGTAGAGACAAGGTCTTGCCAAGTTGTTCAGGCTGGTCTCAACCCCTTGGGCTCAGGTGGTCCTCTTGCCACCATCTCCCAAAGTACTGGGATTACAGGCATGAGCCACCACCCCTGGCCCAAACTGCTTTTTGCAAACTCTGTAGGCCAGGTGCAGTGGCTCATGCCAGTAATCCCAGCATTTTAGGAGGCTAGGGCGGGAGGACTGTTTAAGGCCAGGAGTTTGAGACCAGCCTGGGCAACATAGTTAGACCTAAGTCTCTATTTTTTTTTTTTTAAAACAGGAGTCTTATTCTGTTGCCCAGGCTGGAGTGCAGTGGCATGCTCATGGCCACTGCAGCCTCAACCTGCTGGGCTCAAGTGATCCTTCTGCCTCAGCCTTCCAAGTAGCTGGAACCACAGGTGGGTGCCACCACACTGGGCTAATTTTTTGATTTATTGTAGAGATAAGGTGTTGCCAAGTTACCCAGGCTGGTCTCGAACCCCTGGACTTAGGCAATCCTCTCGCCTCCGCCTCCCAAAGTGCTGGGATTACAGGCCTGAGCCACCTGCACCTGGCTTAGTTTATTAAAAATATATTTAAAAAATGAAACGTGTGCAAAGTAACATAATCTCTAGAGCCTCACTCCTGGGGAAAAGGTACGTTTAGGGTGAGGGTTTGACATGTCTGTTTATCTATTCATTCAGCAACATGCCTATGAATATATGTTTGATGCTATTGGTCAAGTAGTAACTGCGCATGAAAACCAGCCTATGTGCACAGTACATTCTTTTTCCCTGTCATAGAGGAGTGGGTCCCACTGTGAATAAAGAAAGGTACTCCCAGCAAGTCTCTGGAATTAGAAACGGGCTGGGCTTACGCCTGTAATCCTAGCACTTGGAGGCTGAAATGAGAGAAGTATTTGTGGCCAGGAGTTGAAGACCAGTTTGGGCAACATAGTAAAACTGCCATCTCTACCAAAAAAAAAAGAAAAGAAAAAATTAGCCAGCCATGGTGTCTCCTGCTATTTGGGAAGTTGAAGTAGGAAGACAGTTTGAGTCCAGAAGTTCAAGGCTCCTGTAAGCTATGATTGCATGACTGTACTCTAGCCTGGGTGACAGAGAGACCTGTCCCAAAAAATCCCAAAAGCAAGCCTTTAAATTAGTCTATGTGAGCCTCCAGATTGCTCTTGGGGCTAGAGTTAAAGATAGCGAATGGCCTAGAATCAGTAGTGGTTGTCATCAGGACTTAATGTTTCAAGTAATTCCACAGATCTTCTTTCTTACTAGACTCTGCAAGACATAAGATCCATGGAGAAACAGATTTATTTATTTATTTATTTGTGTTGAAGTCTCACTCAGTCGCCCAGACTGGAGTGCAGTGGCCGCTCTCGGCCACTGCAGCCTTGACCTGCTGGGCTCCGTGATCCTTCTGCCTCAGCCTTCCATATTTATTTTTTAATAATTATTTTTTTTTTGAGTTGGAGTCTCACTCTGCTGTCCAGGCTGGAGTGCAGTGGTACACTCACGGCCACCCCAGCACCGACCTGCTGGGCTCTGGTGATCTTTCCACCTCAGCCTTCCAAGTAGCTGAAACTACCATGCCTAGCTAATTTATTTATTTATTCATTTATTTTTTTGAGTTGGAGTCTCACTCGGTCACCCAGACTGGAGTGCAGTGGTCGCTCCCGGCCACTGTAGCCTTGACCTGCTGGGCTCCGGCGATCCTTCTGCCTCAGCCTTCCAAGGAGCTGGAACTACAGCCATGCGCTACCACGCCCGGCTGATTTTTGATTTATTGTAGAGACGAGGTCTCGCCAAGTTGCCCAGGCTGGTATCGAACCTGTGGGCTCAGGGCAATTCACTCACCTTGGCCTCCCAAAGTACTGGGAATACAGGCTGAGCCACTGAGCCCGACCATTTATTTATTTATGTATTTAGTTTTTTGAGTTGGAGTCTCACTCTGTCACTCAGACTGGAGTGTAGTGGTTGCTCCTGGCTACCGTAGCCTCGACTTGCTGGGTTCCGGCGATCCTTCTGCCTCAGCCTTCCAAGTAGCTGGAACTACAGGCGCGCACTACCACACCTGGCTAATTTCTGATTTATTGTAGGTATGAGGTCTTGCCAAGTTGCCCAGACAGGTCTTGAACCCGTGGGCTCAGGCAATCCACTCACCTCGGCCTCCCAAAGCACTGGGATTACAGGCTGAGCCACCGAGCCCGACTATTTATTTATTTATTGTAGAGACGAGGTCTTACCAAGTTGCCAAGGCTGGTCTCGAACTGCTGGGCACAGGCAGTCGTCTCGCCTCGGTCTCCCAAAGTGCTGGGATTACATACTGAGCCATTGCACCCGACTAAGAAATAGACTTATAATCACCCGGGCCTTGAGACTCTGCTTCCACCACAGGACCATCACTACTAACAAAGGTGGCAAAGTCCAACACTTCTATGGATGCTTCCAAGGCAGGGCCTGCCTGTTAAGAAAACCTCTTGCCTTGTAGGCCAAAGTCCAGAGTGGGAGAAATGAATCTGTAGTTACAGCCTTTCCAACCTAGGGTCTAGTGCCCTCTGGCTGCTCCAAGCTCCAAAATGATTTTTCTTCTCCCCAGCAAAATGATTTCCTCAGCGTAGCTAGGCTCAGCCAGAGCCAAAGCCACAGACTCCAGGTAATAATAGGAAATAGGAAGGGATAAAGAGGCATCTCTTCTTTCTCTGCAAGCAGCCTCCTTCATGGTGAACAGCTTGTTTCACTGCCACTTCTACTGGACCTGGGTATGTGTTTTGGGCCTAAACCAAAGACAGTCTCCAAATAACAAAGGAGAAAAACAATCTAGTTTAACTCATTAATCAAGGATTAAATCTAATTACTGATTCATGAGACAAACATGTCTTTGGGTTTTTTATGTGTCCATTCCTTTGCCACCAACCTCTGGGGTTACAGGGTACCTACTTTTAGTTAGGAGTCTGAAGGGGAGCACAGAGAGCACATGGGGAACCATTGTGAGCTGGATACTCCTTCCTACTCAGGGAGGTTTCCAGAAGTGAAAGGAACTCGATGGGAGAGGTAGGAAAATGTCAAACTCTAAAAGGAGAAGAAAGACATGGTTTAAGGTCTAGATCTTTCATTTACTGGTTGTGAGGTCTTGGGCAAATCACAGAATCTCTAATGGCATGAGGACTGAATGAAATATATACGGCTGAGGAACAGACTCAGGAGAAGTGAGGTGGAGCACACTCACATACAGTGTTGGAGAAAACGCCCAGTGTGGCTTCCGGAGAGGGTCCATGTGGGAGTTAATGGAGGAGTCATGGCAGGCCTTGTTTCCCTGGCATGCCTCTCGTCCTCTCACTCACCAGTTTTTGACTGGCTTCTGGAATCTGGGCCAGGTAGAGTCAATGACCCTGAGATGTGGAAGAGGGAAGTAGGGGCCCCCCACCCCCGCCACTTACACTTAGTGCCAAGCCTGGCCAATGCCCTTTTACTGTGGGCAGCTTCAGGCTAGCAGCACCTATTAAGTATCTGGTGCCAGAGGCAGTAACCAGAGATGAGAGAATGGCCCTTCACTTTAAGGCGGGCGGGGGACACAGACACGGGACGACAGGTTAAGAACCAAGGCAGCATCTCCCATTTACCCATGGCAGAAAGGCCCCTGATTCAATCATCCTGGGTGGTGGCAGATGGTTTAGGCCAAGGACAGGTCATCTTGGCCTCCAACAGAATGTGTTCTGCTGTCCAGCCTCTTTCCCCTCCAGTCAGCTCCACCAGAGCAGAGCTTTCTAGACCTTCTGTCTGGGTGGTCCTTCCTGCACAATCCTCCCCCTTCCTCAGACATTTAACTATTTAGAAAACAGCATACAAAGGCCTGGTTTAGCATACCTCCTTAGGGGTAGGGATGGCTGTGAATGAAGTGTACCCCCTGTAATTCTTTGGAAATAGAAACAGTTTCTTTCTTTCTTTCTTTCTTTCTTTCTTTTTTTGTGTCAGAGTCTCACTCTGTTGCCCAGGCTGGAGTGCAGTAGCACACTCATGGCCATCGCAGCCTCGACCTGCTGGGCAAGGGAATCCTTCCACCTCAGCCTTCCAAGTAGCTAGAACTACTTGGTGTGCATCACCAAGCCCGGCTAATTTTTAAGAAAATTTTATTTATTGTAGAGACAAGGTCTCACAAAGTTGCCCAGGCTAGTCTTGAACCCCTGGACTCAGGCAATCCTCTTACCTCCACCTCTCAAAGTGCTGGGATTACAGGTGTGAGCCACCGTTCCTGGCAGAAACAGTTTCTAAACTAGGCCTCGATTGCTCTTGGGCTAATGGTAAACACAATTTCCCTCCCTCTCTGCTGGGTATGGAAGAAGGAGGGTAACAATAATGCAGTGAAAGACTGGGAAGAAGTTTGGTCTCTGGCCTTGGGTAACAGTGTAGATGGCAATCTTGGCAACCAGTCCCCTTGTAGGCCCAGGGAGTTCTTGCCAGCAGGCAGGGGTGAGTTGTTACCAGGGGAGGGGATTCCTGGAGTAGCGGCCATCAAATTTTGTCTGACCTGGTTGGTAAGGCCCCAGAACCCTGTGTCTCTGCCCCCCCCAGAGTCCTCCCTGATTCTACATTAAAGGTCCGCCTACTCTTCTTTCCTCTACTTCCCTCATTGAGCATCACCTCTTCTGCCTGCCCGCCTCTTCTGGCTTTTGTCCCATGGAGATGTGGCTAGCCAGTGGACATTCAGTTGCTCACTATATTTGAAACATACTCAACCCTTGTATAGCTGCTACTAAAAGAAAACAAAAACTGTCCCTGCCTTCTGGCAGACAAATAGAGCAAAGAGAAGAAAAATCAAAGGATCCTGGGCACACAGCCAGTCTTGGAGTTGTTAGAGACAATAGCAGCAGTGTCCTGAGCTGGGGCCTGCTCCCAGCTGTGACTCAGACTCAGCAAGGTCTTCCTCTGGGACTCCTTACCTTTTCTGTTTTTTCCAGCTCCCTTCCTTCTTTGGTACAGGGACTATTTGATGGGCTTGTGCAAGAGGAAAGCAGAAGAAAAACCTCTGCATCTCTGCCAGCATCCTAAGGGCTCTGGGACAGTCTGGTCAATCCCCTCTTCTCCACCCCACCTTCCCTTCAAACCTATCCAGCTTCATCCCCTTTTCTATGGTCAAGGAACAGTCTTCTGCCCTCTTGGGATACCCACACCCTAAGGGTCAGAAAGCTCTGAGAAAGGGAACACTACCAGAGAATGGGAAGAGTCTTTAAAAGTCAGGTAGTATAACTTTTTCATTTTGCAGATGGGGAAACTCAGGATCACAGGAGAGGCAGTGATTTGGCCAAAATTAAAACACATTACATAGGCCAGCTCTTCTTCCACTCAGGCCAGGACTCCAGCACCATCTGGACAAATTTAATTTCAGTTTCAAAGCAGACCATCTTGGGCACAGCACAGCTCTTTATCCCTACCTCCCTCTCAGTCCTATTGGTTTCAACCACTTCTGCTGTGGGATTTCAGCTCCTGCCTGATTAGGGCAAACTTTTAGAAACCTTGTCCTGACCAGTGGGAGGAATGTGGAGCTCCAGGGCTTCCAAGAAGGTTGATAGAGGTGGAGATGCCCCAGGGTAGGAATGCTCATCTAAGTCTCTCACAAGTTCAATGACTAAGATCAAGCGAGATTACTCAAGTCAACTTGAGAGCCTTGAGATTTTTGAAGCAATGTAGAAACCAGTATTTCAAATCATTCTTTGTAATTACTGCCACCCACAGTGAGGACATCAAGAGAAACCTTTACTTTGATAATTCTAGGAGGTGAAATCTCACCGCAGGAGCCACTTTTATCTTCCACCAAACACCTGCAGGTTGTAAAAGCAGCACGAAGAGAGAAGAGCAGAGTGAAGTGTGTTGGGGAAGTGGGTGTGGTAGTGGAGGGAAGGTGGATAGGGCTCCAGAAGGGCTGTGAATATGGAAATTTCATTCCTCAATTATCTGAAGTTGGTGAGTCTGTATAATTAGAATGTAAAGGAGTACAGCTGGAGAAGAATCAGAAAGAACTTCAAATCATGATACAGGTTGGGCAGACCTCAGTAAGGGGAGATGGCTTAGCTCAGAACATGATCTCAGACTATGGCTCTCCATGCTCTTGCCTGCACTAAACCCTGTGAGGATAGGCTTGCTGGCTAGACAGGGGCTGCCTCCTGCTTGTTTTGAGTCTCCAGGGGACAACAGTTGAGCTGGGGAAAATGGCTAGAGGCTGGGAGGACAGTGAGTGAATAGTGAGTGCGGAGGGCTGAGTGGCGGCAGGCACTGGGAATCTGTGTGGCAGGTATGGGAGCAGAGAAGAGTAAGTCCTGTGCTGATGCTCAGGGGCAGCACTGCCAGCAGCTAGGCCTATGGGCCTAGAAAGCCTGACTAGGCTCAAGAACTGACGTACTCCCAGGTCCTTTTAGGTGGGGGATGTCTTATGGACTGGGCTGGGTCGGTCAGTCAGCCAGAAAGTAGCCCTCCCAGGAGCTTTACTGTTGGACAGCTGCTGCCCCTACCTGATAAACCTTGGCTCCCAAGTTAGGCCACAGTGTCTACCCTGTACCACACACTTGCTCCAGATGATCTTTACCACATGACCCACGAACACACACTGTGTATACTGGGAGCCCACGTGATGCGGAGCTTGGGACTGTCCACAAGTCTCCAGCATGCCTTTGGAAGCCCTTCTTTATTGGGAAATAAATACAGTCAAACAGGCAGGCCAGCCAACATCTGCAGCTTTGGGGGGCCAAAAGGAAGGAGTCTGACTTGCTCAGAACTCAGATCTCCATGAGCTGGTCATTCCCCACGATCACCTCGTTCACTCGTTTAGCTACAAAAGAAAAGGAAAAATTTTTCTGAGAACTGGCAGCAAAAGATGTCATTTCAAACCCAACTGCTTGCAATTCTGTGTTTACAAACATTTATTCCTTTCTGATTGTGACTCTGTTCTTGAGAAGCTCTTGAGACCACAACTTGACCAAGGGGCTATGAGAGAGACAGACTCTTCCTACACAAGAGACTGGGACTGACTCTGTATATACCTGGTTTTGGTGAGGCTTTACACAGGAGGACTGGAGCTGAATCTTAAAGGATGAATAGAGTTTTTTCAGGCAGTGACCAAAGGGAAGGCATTCCAGGCTGTCATGACAGCATGAGCAAAGACATGGATATGTAAGAAAGGGGAATATAAAATACTGTGGTATGGTCAGAGGATAGGAAATGAGGGAATAAGAGAAATAAATGAGGCTAAAAAGAATAAATGGAGATATTTAAAGAGGAAAAGGAGATACCTCATATGTAATATGCAAATAATACCATCTACTGTATAGGGTTGTTGTGAGAATTCAATGAGTTAAAGGATAAGTGAGTGCTCATTATTTCTTTTTCTTTTTTTTTGAGTTGGAGTCTCACGCTGTCACCCAGGCTGGAGGAAAGTGGCATGCTCCCGGCCACTGCAGCCTCGACCTGCTGGGCTCAAGCAATCTTTCCGCCTCAGTCTTCCAAGTAGCTGGAACTATAGGCACATGTCACCATGCCCGGCCGATTTTTTATTGTACAGATGAGGTCTCACCAAGTTGCTCAGGCTGATCTCGAACCTGTGGGTTCAGGCAATCCTCTCACCTCAGCTTCCGAAAGTGCTGGGATTATAGGCGTGAGCCACCGTGTCTGGCCTATTATTATTTCTATAAAGTCCAAACCCATACGGCCCTCTATGACCTGCTCCTTGCCTACTTCTCCAGCTTCATTTCCCACCATTCTCCATTTATACCAACAAGCCATACTGTTTTTTACCTTTAGACATTAGCACATGCTGTTCCTTCTGCCTAGAAAGTGCCCCACCATTTATTTCCATTGTACTCTTACTTATGCTAAATGCCCTAATAGAGCACCTGTAATATGTGATGCTTTCCCTTCCAAACTGTCCATTTCAAACTGTACAGTGGTTTCACAAAGTGGCTTTGTGAAACCACTGTACCTAACACATATTTCTATCTCTATATCTTATATTATTCTCCTCTACTTCACTGTAAAAACATCGAGAGCAGGGAAGGGGCAGTATAGTTGTAATTTTGCCCCTAATGTCTAGCATAGCTACTTCTACACGACAATTTTAGAGGTTTCAGGTAATGACAAAGACAGGATATGAGGCTGGGCATGGTGGTTCAAGCCTGTAATCCCAGCACTTTGGGAGGCAGAGGCGAGAGGATTGCCTGAGCTCAGGGGTTCGAGACCAGCCTGGACAACTTGGTGAGACCTCATCTCTACAATAAATCAAAAAATAAGCTGGGCATGGTAGGGCGTGCCTGTAGTTCCAGCTACTTGGAAGGCTGAGGTGGAAGGATCACGTGAGCCCAGCAGGTTGAGGCTGCAGTGGCCATGAGTGTGCCACTGCAGTCTTACCTGGGAGACAGAGTGAGACTCCAACTCAACAACAACAACAAAAAAGATTGGGTATGGTGATGTAAAGGGATAGCTAAAGCTGGTAGGAAGTGAAGGTTGGTAGAGAAGTTTGGGGAATCTTGAAGCTGAGGGGCTGAATAGTTCACTGATGAATATATTTAAATTTTCCAAGATATTGGGGAAAAGTGAGGGGTAAAGCTCTCATAAAACCAGGGGCTAAAGCTTTCAATAAATTTAGGGAAGTACCCTGGAAGCTAGTCAATAACAGGATGAAAAGTAAGAAGAACTATAGAAAGTTTTCAAGGGAAAAGAGCTATGGAAAAGAGGCAATGAGCCAATGGATTGGAAGGGGTGGGAGGAACCAGGAGCATGCTGTCCACTTCTTGCCTGGAGGTAGGGGGCAGACACAGGGAATAAGACTGTTTTCTAGTCTTATACTGGTTCAGACAGAAACGGCTGACCGGTTGGCTGAAAATGAATTCTTCTGGGCTAGTTTCCCATGGCATATAAAGTTCTAACACTTTTCTTGATACATTTGGAGACTTGAGTGTTACCTGATAGATGAAGCAGAAATTTTGGTTTTCCGGAGGTTCTACATCAGTCTCAGAAGGTTTTGGTGCAGCAAAATAAAGATCTTTGATGATGAGACTAAGCTTAATAGTGAGAGATGTTTGTGTTTGTTCATACTGTGAGGAGCCTCCTTCTGCTCTGGCAGTAGAATAGGGATTTCTGACTGAAGCTTTGGAAATATTGAGATTTCGGCTGTGTTTCCTGTTCTGCCCATGTTTTCAGCTTTGTTTTTTACTACATTTCCCTTGTACTCTATACTCTAAATTTTCCAAATGATTTGCATTTTTTGCATACTTTTTTTCCCTTTAGGTGTTTGCTCACCAGTTGCCCTATATTTGGTAAATAGTCAAAATTTTTAAGATTTAGCCTTCCTTCCTGCCTTTAAGATGGTGTTCCTGTTCCTTGAGCCAAGAACTGACAAATTTTTCTTTATGTTCTTAATTAACCCTGACAGTCTTCTACCTATGGAAGTTTACTATACTTATTTCTTTACCTGTCTCTCTAATAGACTGTGAGCAACTGGACAGCAAGAAGCAATTCTTTTTTTTTGAGTTGGAGTCTCACTCTGTCGCCCAGGCCGGAGTGCAGTGGCCGCTCCCGGCCACCGCAGCCTCGACCTACTGGGCTCCGGCGATCCTTCCGCCTCAGCCTTCCAAGTAGCCAGAATTATAGGCATGCGCTACCACGCCCGGCTGATTTTTTGATTTATTGTAGAGATGAGGTCTCACCTGCCCAGGCAGGTCTCGAACCTGCGGGCTCAGGCAATTCACTCACCTCAGCCTCCCAAAGGCGTGGATTACAGGCTGAGCCACTGAGCCCGGCAAGAAGCAATTCTTACTCATCTTTATACCCCTAGCCTACCAATGCTTAGAATAATAAGCAGTAATTAAACATTTGTTGACTGCATATGTCTTGTGGTGGTTATGTAAGAGTACAGAGGTAGGAAAAGAGCATGTATAGAAGAAAATGCCTCCAATCTCCTTGTCAAAGAAAAAATAATTGATACATCTGGTGCATCATGCAAGGATGCTTGGGGGTCCAGAGTATCCTTAGGTTTATTTCTCTAACTTTCTCCAGCGGGAAGAGAAACCTAGGCCTATTAGGTCTAGGTCTTTCACAAAGTCTTCTGTTAACACAGAGGCAATCTCACATGGGAGGAAAAGGACAGGAAAGGGAAGATGAAAAGGAGACAGTGCAGAAAAGGAAAGAGATTCTGAATCAGAATGACTTGGATTCTAATTTGGTTTTGAGCAAATATATGTCCGGCTTTGAGCTAACTGTTTCATGTATTTGGGCTTTAGTTTCCTCAAAAAGTTGTGGATCTGCAATAGGATCACTGACATAAAGAGTCTATCATAATGCTTTGTGGTAAGTATTAAACAGACATTACAGAATAGGGGTAGGTCTGACCTGTGTACTCCTGCCTAGGGAGATGTTCCTTTTTATACTTCATGGCCATTTGCTTGCTTCCCTCAGTGAGAAGAATGGGGTAGGAGCCCAGACAGTGTTTAGGCTGCTAAATTCCATATAGCTGGGGTTTCTCCTGGAGTGACTGTCAATCAGACTCTACCCTGAAGTTAAGACTGATCAAAAAAAAAAAAAAAAAAACCCACCAAAAAACCAAAAGAAATGCTTCTCTGGCTAGCTTCCAGGACAGTTCCAAGAGCTCTTCTTTGCCCTTTATAGTTGTTAGTAGGCTTATCACCTCACATCTAGATTCTGACATTTGCTCTTCCTTCAGCCAGTTTCTTCCTAGTTTCCAAGGACACTGGGCTGTTCTGAAGAGAGCCACAGTTCCAATTAACACTCTTCTTTGGAAGGCCAAGGTGAGAAGAATGCTTGAGCCCAGGAGTTCAAGACCAGCCTCAAACATAGTAAGACCTTGTCTCTATAAAATATTTTTAAAAAATTAGCCAGGTGTGGTGGCATACGCCTGTAGTCCCAGCTACTCAGGAGGCTGAGGTGGAAGGATCACCTGAGCCCTGGAGGTTGAGGCTGCCATGATCGTGCCACTGAACTCTAGCCTGGGTGTCAAAGTGGAACTCTGACTCCAAAACAAAAAAGCAAACAAATAAAACCACCCTTTTGGACCCTCACGGCATCAGACCGGGGTGAGTGATGTGCCTGCCTGGGGCAGACTACCCTTTCTTCAGCTCCAGATAAACACCTGAGCCTCTTCCAGCCTGCCCTCCCTACTCTATCCTCTTCCCTCTAGTCTGCCATTGGCCTGGTGGTAAAAGAAGGACTTGCCCACTGGGCTTCCAGAGAGAGAAACTATATCTGGCATGTTAAAGGTGGTTGTATTTTCTTTTTCTTTTTCATTTTTTGAGTTGGAGTCGCACTCTGTTGGAGTCTCACAGCCACTGCAGCCTTGACCTGCTGGGTTCAGGTGATCCTTCTGCCTCAGCCTTCCAAGTAGCTGGAACCACAGGCATGCACCACCAGGCCCAGATACTTTTTAAAAAAAATTTATTGTAGAGATGAGGTCTTGCCAAGTTGCCCAGGCTGGTCTCGAACTCATGGGCTCAGATAATCCTCTCACCTCCGCCTCCCAAAGTGCTGGGATTACAGGCATAAGCCACTGCACCTGGCAAGGTGGATGTATTTTCATGGAGATTCAGTAAATTGGAAAAAACCTGTAGGAGAGCAACAAGCAGAACTAGTATTGCTTGGCTAGGGATGAGGGTAGACTCCAGTGGACATACTGGAAAATCTCTGGACTGAAATCAGGTTGGGAGAGATCCCAAAGGAAAGACTATGAGGGAGGATGATAAGTTGGGGGAAAGAAAACCAATGAGATAGTAGGGAAAAATACATCACAAGTGGAAAACTGCACTGTTGGGAAACTGAGAAGCACTCCTGTTAGCCAGGAGGACTTGACCTATGTCAAGAATATGTCAAGACCCTAGCCTATATCAGGTCTACTTTGGACTGATCACTGTGGCTGTTGGAGGAGATCCAAGTTCTCTCACTGACAGTAAGAGACTCAGATGAAGCACCCAGTTAGAGTCTTCCAGGTTGTGACTGTTGACTTAAGCCTTTCTATTGCCTGAGCAGCAGGTCAAACTTGGTTGTCAAAGTTTCTGCCAGAGCTAAACACTGCGAGTAGTGAGGTGGGTGAGAAAAGTCCGAGATGTTAGAAAATGGCTTGTTCTCTTGGTAGTGCTAGAAGAGGGCAGAGAGTTCATTGGGTTATGAGAGTCACATTTTGGGGGAAAAAACTGCTGTGGATGTGGTGACTCTGTTGTATAAAATGACTCGAATTTGGAGAGGGGACTGTATTGCTTTTTTTTTTGAGTTGTAATGTCACCCTGTTGCCCAAGCTGGAGGGCAGTGGCACATTCACGGTTATTGCAGCCTCAACCCTCTGGGCTCAGGCGATCCTTCCAAGTAGCTGGAACCACAGGCACATGCCACCACACTCAGTTAATTTCCTTTTTTAAATTGTAGAGACAAGGTCTTGCCAAGCTGCCCAGGCTGGTCCCGAAGCCCTGGGCTCAGGCAATCCTTTCACCTCTGCCTCCCAAAGTGCTAGAATTAAAGGCATAAACCACCGTGCCCAGCTGAGACTGCATTACTTTTAGGATAAATGTTTTTCCCTGAAATCCTTCCACATGAAGAAGACTGACAGGACTTTGCCATCTATTGTGCTCTTGCTGGTAGGAACTTGAGTTGTTGATGTTTGTCTAGGTTATCCACACTAACAGGTCTTGAGTGCTCCACTGATGGCTAAGAATTTACTTTCTTCATATGGCTCAGCCTCAAAGAAAAGTGATAGTGGGAACAGGCGACTGGCTAGGGAATGTGGCAGGCAAGTGCTGACCACTGTGCTGGATACATTGGTTTCTCCAGCAGAAGACAGAGAGTAGGGAGTGGTAAGATTGTCCAGCTTAGAGTCCAGATGACTTCCCTGGTTACCCTCCCTTATGAAGACCATACAGGAGGTCTCTGCTAAAAAGTGGTCAGACAAGCCGGGCTTGGTGGCTCAGCCTGTAATCCCGCACCTTTGGGAGGCTGAGGTGAGTGGATTGCCTGAGCCCGTGGGTTTGAGAACCCCCTGGGCAACTTGGCAAGACCTCATCTCTACAATAATTCAAAAAAATCAGCTGGGCATGGTAGCGCGCGCCTGTAGTTCCAGCTACTTGGAAGGCTGAGGTGGAAGGATCGCCGGAGCCCAGCAGGTTGAGGCTGCGGCCACTGCACTCCAGTCTGAGTGATAGAGTAAGACTCCGACTCAAAAAAAAAAAAGTGGACAGATAAATAGTTAAAGCCAGAAAGCCCAGGGACACTGAAGCCCATCTCATAATAATCACAACCATCTCACAGAGGCCTTTCTTGGAACCCTAACTTTCTCCCCTGAAATTTCCCAAAATATGTTTTATGGACCCCAAATTCATTGTTCATTCGTTCATTCATTTTCTTCCCCCTCTGAGCATCTACAATAAATAAGGACCTGTTCTGAGAGCTATAAGAACATCCTGGGCCGTGAGGATCTAAGCGTGACAGGGAAGGTGGATTCATAGATAATAAAAGTGTGGCAAAGTTCAGGAACACAGAAGGAATGATCAGTTTTGCTGTGGGGAGTCATGAAAAGAGTAAGAGGCTCTACAGAGGAAAAAATACTTGGGCAGAGTCTCCAGGAGAGGAAATCCAGAGAGAGATGACACGTGCAAAAGCATGGAGAGGTATAACAGCACAGTGTATATGAGGAACTCTAAGTCACCTGCGCACTCCTTACAACATTTAACTGTATGCAGTTCTCACAACAATCCTCCAAACTAGTAGCATTGCCCCAGTTTTCCTAGTTAAGAAAATCTGAGGCTTAGAGCTTAAAAATTTAACCTGGCCGGGCTCAGTGGCTCAGCCTGTAATCCTGTGCTTTGGGAGGCCGAGGTAAGTGAATTGCCTGAGCCCGCGGGTTTGAGACCCGCCTGGGCAACTTGGTGAGACCTCATCTCTACAATAAATCAAAAAAATTAGCCAGGCGTGGTAGCACGCGCCTGTAGTTCCAGCTAGTCGGAAGGCTGAGGCAGAAGGATCGCCGAAGCCCAGCGGGTCGAGGCTGTGGTGGCCAGGAGCGGCCACTGTACTCCAGTCTGGGTGACAGAGTGAGACTCCAACTCAAAAAAAAAAAAAAAAAACAATAGAGCAGATAAAATGGTGAACTAACACAGTCTAATAGTGTTAACTTCCTCCCCCAAATTCTGGAGATACCTCAAAAATGAGTCTGGGATTTGTTTTAAAATAATCCAGTAATCTGGCAGGCCAAAGGAGAGGGATGAGGATGGATGAAATACTGTAACAGTGGCTCTGAATCTTTTTTTTGTTTTTGTTTTAGTCGGGGTCTCACCTCCCAGAATGCACATGCCACCACACCCAGCTAATTTTTTTGATTTTTTTTGTAGAGACAGGGTCTTGCTATGTTGCCCAGACTGGTCTTGAACTCCTGGGCTCAAGTGATCATCCCATCTCGGCTTCCCAATGTGCTGGAATTACAGGCATTAGCCATCATGTCTTCCTGTTCCTAAATTGATGATTGTGGTTGCTATGTAAGAGGGAAGGGGACCCACTGCACTCAACTTTAATTTGCTGGAGATTTTCCATTTAACAGCAATGACAATGAAGAAAAAAAGTGAAAAGAGGCTGAGGATTTGAGAAACTAAGGTAATCTATGAGGAGACAGAAGGTCGTTGGGAGCCAGGTGTGGGGAGACCAAGACTGCAGCAGGGGTTGAAGGTCAGGCACCCTGATGTGGGGGTGAGGCTGAGGGAGAGATGATTGGTTGCGATCATCATTGCCCCTCCCCACCCCACCTTACCCTTGAAGCCCTGGTTGGGTTGTTACCCGCCCCATTGCCATCGTGAGGCAGAAAACCAGCAGCAGCATGCCAGCAAGCCAGCCTGGGTAGTTAGGGCCAGACCAGTTGACCTTCACATTATCTTCCCACCCCTCTTATACTCTGTGTCCTAGGGTCTGGGCTTTAGTCTTCCTCTATCAAGATTACAAGATCACTGATACCCCCAAGGTAACATGAACTCAATGAGGAACAACCTTACAATAATAGAAAAACACCAGGGGCAACCCCTTCGGGTCCCCTCCCAGTGTGAGAGCTTTTCTGTCCTCTCAATAAATCCTGCTTTCTCAAAAAAAAAAAGAAAAAAAAGAAAAACACCAGACTGAAGGACTAATATTAGATAAAGCAGAATTCATAGATCTGATGGTTCAAAAGACAAGGAAGAATTTCATTAACATAGGGCCGTACCAAGCAAGAAGAATAAATAGCTAAATGCTGGGAAAATTTAATGGTTGAAACCCATACATGGATTGAACAGCAGAAGATTTACAGCCAAAATGAACCGGTGCCCAATAGGATCAAGATGAGGAGTCATTCAAATGGCATCAGGAAAGGTTAAAGAAAACAGGAAAGTCTGAAAACAAATGAATCAATTGTTTGTGACACACTGTTGGTGGCTAATCCAGAAGCCATTCCCAATCCCCTTCTTCCTTATTTATCTCCACATTGGAGACTGACAAAACTTTACACATACTGTACTTGCTTTCTCAGACTCCCATACAATTAGATCAGCCATAGGACACAGTTCGGGCTCATGAGATGTAAGCAGGTGTGTTCTGGGGGCTTATGGGCAAGAGACGTTGTTTTGTTTTGTTTTGTTTTTGAGTTGGAGTCTCACTCTGTTGCCCAGACTGGAGTGCAGTGGCTGCTTCAGGCCACCGCAGCCTCGACCTGCTGGGTCGATCCGGCGATCCTTCCTCCTCAGCCTTCCGAGTAGCCAGAATTACAGGCATGCACTACCACGCCCGGCTGATTTTTTGATTTACTGTAGAGATGAGGTCTTGCAGCCCAGGTGGGTCTCGAACCCGCAGACTCAGGCAATCCACTCACCTCAGCCTCCCAAAGGTGAGGGATTACAGGCTGAGCCACGAAGCCCGGCTCGAGACGTTGTTTTCTAATAGAAGGGAAATGACCCAGAGGATGCTTCCCTCGTGTCATTCCTTTTTTCTTGCCTGGGATGTGAATGTTCTTTCTGGAGTTGCAACAGCCGCCTTGTGATCATGAGGTAGATTATAGTCATCAGAAATGACTAGGGCAGTCAAGTAGAAAAGCAAGAAGAGACCAAAGAGGTTCTTTTTTTTGAGTTGGAGCCTCACTCCGTCGCCCAGACTGGAGTGCAGTGGCCGCTCCCAGCCACCGCAGCCTCGACCCGCTGGGCTCCGGCAATCCTTTCGCCTCAGCCTTCCGAGTAGCCAGAATTACAGGCATGTGCTAAAACAAAAATTTTTAACCTGATATACAATCAGTGAGCTATACAGCTGAGATATGAACATAGGGCTATGTGATCCTAAAGTCCAAAAGGGAGGCAGGTGAATTTCAAAAAGGGAAAGGGGAAAAAAAGCTGAAGAAGGCTTCTGTTTACTGGGGAGAAGAAAAATGATGTGGCTTTTACAGAAGTGGTAGCGTTAATTCCTTCAGCAACTTCCCTCCCCACATGTATTCCTGTTTAGGGTTAGAAACAATCTCAAAAGCAATCAGCCATTTAAAAAAAAATCTTGAGCTTTGTCTACTTTTTGGATAAAAATATTCAGTCAGATTAAGAAAAATTCAAATTTGCCTCACCAAGCAGGGAAACCTCATCTTTGTATGCCTTTCAGGCACTTTACGTCTTTCGACAGGCTACAGCGCAGAGCACGCTAATGGCACAGCTTACAGCATCCCTCTAAGCAGTTGAGAATGGCTCTGGGTGTTATATCCCATTAGCCTTCTTCCAGGCCCGGAATCTACCTCCCTTAAATACTAGGCCAGATGAGTTGGGTGTGGTGGCTCACATCTGTAATCCCAGTACTTTGGGAGGCAGAGGCAAGAGGATTACCTGAGTCCAGGGGTTCGAGACCAGCCTGGGCAACTTGGCGAGACCTCGCCTCTACAATAAATAAAAACAACAACAAACAAACACACACACACACACAAAAACAGGTCAGATGAAGTGCTCACAGACTTCAAGAGGCTAGAGACAGTTCCAAAGCCTTTCCTGAATTACTACCGATCCTTCTGTCTCATGGCCAAGAGCCACTGTGACCTACTGGTACCAATCTGGGCCATCAGATCTACTAGTATGTTTTCAATTTTTTGATATAAGGCTGCATACATGTATGAGCTTATCTATAAGACAAATTCCTAGAAATGAAACTGTTAGGTCAAACTTTAAAAATTTGACAATGATGTTAATTGCTATCAAAAGATGGTTTTATCAATATGTCCTCACTTGCAGTGTAGTATGGGCTTGTTTTTCACAGCCTCACCGGCATTTAGCATCATCAGTGCTAGTGTGATAGGTAAAAAATGGCATCTGTGATTGTAATTTGGGCTCTGATTTACCTTTGGCTTCAATCCTCTGGCCACTTCCAACCAAACAGTTCTTGATGTCTGCTCCCTTCTCGATCACAGCATTGTTGCAGATGACACTGCCTTGGATGCTGCTTCTGTAACACAGTATAGCCAAGTTAGAGAGTACCCAGGGCTCTCAGCATCATTTCACCACTATTGGCGGGGGTTCTGGCTCCTCTTTGGGCCAGGAACAGCTGGTCAATCCAGTTAATGGCTACATGCTTCAAGTTATCAACAGAAGTAAATGGAGGACCTGGCTTTAGAAAAGTTCACAGTTGGCCAGGCTCGGAGGCTCAGCCTATAATCCCAGCACTTTGGGAGGCTGAGGCAAGCAGGTTGCCCGAGCCTGTGGGTTCGAGACCAGCCCAGGCAACTTGGTAAGACCTCATCTCTACAATAAATAAAAAAAATTAGCTGGGTATGGTAGCACATGCCTGTAATTCCAGCTACTTGGAAGGTTGAGGCAGAAGGGTCACATGAGCCCAGCAGGTCGAGGCTGCAGTGTCCATGAGCATGCCACTACACTCCAGCCTGGGTGATAGAGTGGGACTTCAACTCAGAAAAAAAAAAAAAAAAGGCCAGGCATGGTGGTACATGCCTGTGTGTCCCTGCTACTTGGAGCTTGAGGCAGAAGGATCACTTTAACCTAGGAGTATGAGATTACTGTGAGCTATTGTTGAGCCATTGCACTCCAGCCTGGGTGACAGAGTAATATGCTATCTCAGAAAAAATTAAAGAGCATTTTTCTGGTATCTAAAGACTGGCAGGTGGGAGAGGAAAGGGCCTTTTGAAAACCAACACTAGAAGCCGGGCTCGGTGGCTCAGCCTGTAATCCCACGCCTTGGGAGGCTGAGGTGAGTGGATTGCCTGAGCCCGTGAGTTCGAGACCCGCCTGGGCAACTTGGTGAGACCTCATCTCTACAATAAATCAAAAAATTAGCTGGGTGTGGTAGTGCATGCCTGTAATTCCAGCTACTTGGAAGGCTGAGGCGGAAAGATCGCCAGAGCCCACCAGGTCAAGGCTGCGGTGGCCAGGAGCGGCCACTGCACTCCAGTCTGGGCAACAAAGTGAGGCTCCAACTCAAAAAAAGAAAAGCAACACTAGGACTGGGCATGGTGGCTCATGCCTATAATCCCAGCACTTTGGCCAAGGTGAGAGGAATGCCTGAGCCCACGGGTTTAAGACCAGCCTAAGCTGGGCTCGGTGGCTCAGCCTGTAATCCCACGCTTTGGGAGGCTGAGGTGAGTGGATTGCCTGAGCCTGCGGGTTTGCGACGCGCCTGGGCAACTTGGCGAGACCTCATCTCTACAATAAATCAAAAAATTAGCCGGGAGTGGTAGTGCATGCCTGTAGTTCCAACTACTGGAAGGCTGAAGCAGAAGGATCGCCAGAGCCCAGCAGGTCGAGGTTGCAGTGGCCGGGAGCAGCCACTGCACTCCAGTCTGGGTGACAGAGTGAGACTCCAACTCAAAAAAAAAAGACCAGCCTGGACAACTTGGTGAGACCTCATCTCTACAATAAATCAAAAAATTAGCTGGGTGTGGTGGTACGTGTCTGTAGTTCCAGCTACTTGGAAGGTTGAGGTGGAAGGATCGCCTGAGCTCAGCAGGTCAAGGCTGTGGTAGTTGTGAGTGTGCCACTGCACTCCATCCTGAGTGACAGAGTGAGACTTCAACACACACACACACACACAAGAGATAATCAACACTAACATTTATTGCACATCTACTCTATGCGAGGTACTGTGTTAAATAAATACTCTATGGGCATTATATGATTTTACAAGTCTAGCCATTTTATTTGAAAAATCTAAAATCATGGTGTTGCAGTGTTGAAAACAAAACAAAACAAAATACCTGGGTAGTGTAAAATACAACAAACAAAAACACCCATAATGTCCTGGCCCCTGGGATAGATAAAAGCTTTACTTTTTTTTTTTTTAAGATTAAACACCCACATTTATTGTTCTGATAGTTCCCCACCACACTGAGGGTTTCCAAGGACAATTGCCATCAGACCTGCTGCAAAAACACATTTTTCTCTGCTTAGCTTCACAGTCAACTCCTCAAGCATAAGACTGAAATAGTATTAGTTTTTAGAAGCTCTTGGTGTAGAGAGAACACATCAATATGGAGAACAGAGCCTTCTTGAATTCAAGAAAAACATTAACTAATTTATCAATTTTTCTCTGATATAATCTGCTAGAGCGCTCTGTTAAGAATCCTTTTCCATCCCTATCACATGTCTGGGTGAGAGAAGGGTGGCAAGGTGCCAGTACTCTAGCAGGCAATTCTGATGCTCTGGGCTCTGCTCCCTTTCTGCTAGTAGTAGGCAGTGTCTTTTTTGGCAGCTGCAGCAGCTTGATGGGGTGGGGAAGAAGGGGCCATCCACTAATCACCTCTTCTTGAAGCTGTATTTTTTGCGTTCATAGAAGAGGTCTGTCTTAGAGTTCCCCAAATTGACAATCTTTGGGCAGCCATCTCTATCCTTCTCCTGGATGGTGCACTCTTTATAGTAATAGGCATTGGAGACTCCCGGGCCTCCACAGATCACACAGCGCCCCTGGTAAGAGCCATAATTATACTCATCACATATGTGCACCAGGGTACAGGGATACACATAGAGTCAACAGATCACACATTTGCTGTCACATTTTTCACACACTCTTTCGATGGCAACATCAGCCTGCTTGTGGCAAAAAATCAAATCTGGGTGATGTTTAGCCATAACTCCCCAAGCCCCGTATTTTTTTTTTAAGTTGGAGTCTCACTCTGTCGCCCAGGCTGGCGTGCAGTGGCACACTCACGGCCACCGCAGCCACGACCTGTTGGGTTTAGGCGATCCTTCCACCTTAGCCTTCCAAGTAGCTGGGACTACAGGTGTGCAACACCACGCCTGGCTATTTTTTGATTTATTGTAGAGATGAAGTCTCGCCAAGTTGCCCAGGCTGATCTCAAACCCGTGGGCTCAGGCTATCCTCTTACCTCGGCCTCCCAAAGTGCTGGGATTATAGGAGTGAGCCACCGTGTCCGGTCAATATGTTTTTAATTAGAAAACAACCTTTCTAGATGAATCTGGGAGTACCATTTTTATCTCTGATGCAGTAAAAATAGCCACCACATTTTGCAGTTGAGGTAACAGAGTTAGAGAAGTCAAACCATTTACCCCAAATCACATAAGTACTATGTAACAGGTTTAAATCTAGATCTGCCTGACTCCAGAATCCGTCATTTAAAAAAATTTTTTTTAACTATAGAGGTGGGGTCTTGCTATGTTGCCCACACTAGTCTCAAACTCCTGGGCTCAAGCAATCCTCCCCCTTCTTGGTCTTCCCAGAATACATCATTGAATCATGATGCAATACAAAGAAATTAAGACTGGAGGCGGCCTAGAACTGCCTTATTTTGAGCTGACATGGCTCAGTGGAAGGAGCTCCTTCCTAACAAGGGAATATTCAGTACCTGAGTCAGAAATGGGAAGAGTAAAAAATGGGCAGGCAGCTGGAGGGGAGAAAGAGGGAAGGATAGATGTAAACATCTATTTAAATGAAAGAAAATAAACCAAATATGGAAAAATCCTCAATGAATCCAGGAAGCACTGGGGGTACTTGGGGACGAGGACATTTCAAGGACTGAAAACACTGGTACACAGGCCATTAAAAAGATTCTTCCCAAATGCCAAAATTAGTAAAATGCAAAAAAGAATTCTAGCATTTTATGGCATTCCAGAGTCTTATCTCTGTTCTTTTAGAAGGTCAAAGCTTGTCAGAAATTAGCAAAAGACTAAACCCACAGTACCTCTGTGATGCAGGCTAGAGATGGGCAGAGACAGCACTTGTTTGCTTTTTGGCACAGGCCCAGGAAACACTCAGTGGGTGGGCTTTAAGGGAACTTCCAGAACTTTCCAACTGCTTAACTTGCAAAGCAGTTCAGGTAGCAGTTAGGGTGGTTCCTACTCTTTGGGAAAATTCCCCCAAAAAGAGTAATAAGGAGGTACAGAAAGCCTTAGATACAGAGGCTTGACAGAGTTGGCTTGTAATTGGCTACTAGTTTATCATTGAAAAGTCTCATTTCTTTTTCCAAGGTGGTAATAGGGGTATGCTTCTTACTCAGTAGTTTAAGAGCCTAAGAATGCCTGCTTTGGAGTTAGGCAAGAGGTAACCATAGTCAGCAAACAAGAAATAGCCAACAGGAACTCAAACAGCCATAATTAGAGATAATTGTCTATTTTGGAATTTGGGATATAAGTGGGACCCATTTCTGGAAGGAAGAGGCTAGAATGGCTGAGGTCAGATTTCCACAGCAAGAGATAACCTGGTTTTCTTTATTGTTTAGCAGGTCTGATGGGAGTCTTCAGGAACCACCCATATTGTTTGTCTGACCCAGTTCATGTGTAACTCTTCTGAAACACATAAATTACTACTGTAGAGTCTGCAGACATGATAGGGAAAAGTGGTGTTTGACTGAAGGAGAGCTGGGGGCTCTCCTGAGGCTCTTGGTCAGCGGATCTGTGGAAGGCTTTGAGGTGAACACCTGACAACAGCTTACTGAGTGTTAAGCTCTTTTCTGACCTTGTTCCTCAGTATCATTGCTGCTGTCACAAATCACCTCCATTAGTAAGGCTGAGGTACTTTGGAAAAATTTCAACCCAACACAACTTTTCCTCAATCCAGAAAGAAACTTCACGATCAGGGATTTTACTAGAAGTGTGTCTGCTCGTGCTAGAGGGGATGGAAAGACAAGACCGTATCAAACAAGCCCTCTCCAGGTTGCCAATTTACAGCAAGGACTCAGTTTTTTCTGCTCAGTGCCTAAGGAAAGAGGAAAGGTGAATTCTTATAGCCCTATTAAAGAGTTTGCCCCAGGCCAGCACTACATCCTAATTTTTAACTCTCAGCTTGGTACTAAGGACTCTGTGCCAAGCTGTATTCTCTAAGATGCTGTTCAGTAATGACTAAGACTAATGGAGACTTGGTCTTCATTTTTCTTTGGTAGGTTCAAATTTTAAGCAAAAATATAGACCTTGGGAAATTACCCTGAAACTGTAATGCTTCAGTGGTGAGGAGGCTATCAGAAAAAACAAAGAGGTCTACAGTAAGATTTCTGCTTGGCCAGGCACACCACACTATACCATGTTGTGGCATGCCACATGAAGAAGCAGCCCTAATTGGGGAAGGAAAGTGTCTCTAAATTCTTGTTCTGGCTTCAGTTAGGATTTCTTCACTTCATTCCAGGGAGGTAGGGGAACTCAAATAATCTAATGTCTGATATATCTCAGTCACTGTACAAAACACCTTACATTCATTTTATAACAATCCTTTCAGCAGACTTGCAGCGATGGTGGTATTTATTCTAATTTTTACAGAGGAAATAGAGGCTCTCAGAGGTTAAGCAATGTGCCCAGGCCTACACAGTGGTAAGTAACTCTCCATTGTGTTACTGGTTCCTGCCTCAGCTGTTGACTAGACTGCATTTGGCAAAGAGCCATGAAACTTCTCAGTAACTCTGAGGACAGGCAGGTTCTTTTCTTCTCTGGGGATTAGTTGGCAGGTTTTCTAAGCCCATTCAACCCTGGGAAGAAAAGACTATGGAAGTGGAGATACATGGAGTTTTTCTAGGCATGTGACTAAGGTCTCCTTTAGGCCAACTCACCACTTCAGCCCAAAGATTATGGTTGTGCCACCCATATCTCTCCAGTTATTGGGGAACCTCGTAAGGTTAGCTCAAGAGGCCCTTGTCTAAGTGTACCTCTAGATAAAGAACCATGTATTATTTTTAATGAACTAGTTCAAGTATAGAAAAAATAGAGAATAATGTAATGAACACCTATGTACCCACCAAACAGCTTAAAAAACAGACAATTCGGCCAGGCTCGGTGGCTCAGTCTGTAATCCCAGCACTTTGGGAGGCTGAGGCAAGTGAATTGCCTGAGCCTGTGGATTCGAGACCAGCCTGGGCAACTTGGCGAGATCTTGTCTCTACAATAAATCAAAAAAATTATGCCGGGCTCGGTGGCTCAGACTGTAATCCCACGCCTTTGGGAGGCTGAGGTGAGTGAATTGCCTGAGCCCGCGGGTTCAAGACCCGCCTGGGCAACTTGGTGAGACCTCATCTCTATAATAAATCAAAAACTAGCCGGGTGTGGTAGCGCGTGCCTGTAGTTCCAGCTACTTGGAAAGCTGAGGCGGAAGGATTGCCGGAGCCCAGCAGGTTGAGGCTGCAATGGCCGGGAGTGGTCACTGCACTCCAGTCTGGGTGACAGAGTGAGACTCTAACTCAAAAAAAAAAAAAAAAATTAGCTGGGCGTGGTAGCACATGTCTGTAGTTCTGGCTACTTGGAAGGCTGACGTGGAAGGATCGCTGGAGCCCAGCAGGTCAATGCTGGGGTGGCTGTGAGTGTGCCACTGTACTCCAGCCTGGGTGATGGAGTGAGAGACTCTGACTCAAAACAACAACAACAACAAATTCAGTCTGTTCTGCACCTTTCTTTGATCACATTTCCTTCCTTCCCCCAGCAGGGATAACCATTATTTGACTGTCGTGTTTATTGTTCCTAAGTATTTTTACTACATACATTAGACATATAATACTGTTTTGTATGTTTTAAAATTTTATATAAATGCTATCATTTTCTATGTATCCTTCTGTAACTTGCTTTTCCCCCTTCAACATCATATTTGTGACAATTATCGAGGTTAATTCATATAATGAGATATAATACTTGAAGAAATAGCTCACCTTTTCCTTGTTTCTGGTCACTCCTGCTCTTGGGTCCTCTAGATTAAAATGTTCTGGCTGGGCATGGTGGCTCACGCCTGTAATTCCAGCACTTTGGGAGGCAGAGGTGAGAGGATTGTCTAGAGTTCTGGGGTTTGAGACCAGTCTGGGCAACTTGGTGATACCTTGTCTCTACAATAAATAAAAAAATTAACTGGGTGTGGTGGCACATGCCTGCAGTTCCAGTTACTTAGAAGGCTGTGGTAGAAGGATTGCTGAGCCCAGAAGATTGAGACTGCAGTAGCCATGATCGTGTGACTGCACTCCAGCCTGGGTGGACAGTCGAGTGAGACTCTGACTAAAAATAAAAAATAAAATAAAATAAAACGTTGTGGCTTTAGTGAGCAGGCTGAAAATTTCTTCGTTCTATGTGCCTTTCTTCGCTATATGAAGGTTTAGTAGTGAGAAATGTCTCTCTCCTAAGATATCTAAATACTTATATTCCCTAAGCAGAGACTAAGAAAAAGCGGAGTTAGAGGAAATCAAAGCAAAGACAAAACGACCTTAAGGAATGAAGTTGCAGAATTCTTCATTTAGGAAGATGGGTTTAGTGCAAATAGTTCAAAGGTAGGCAATGAACCAAAAGTCATTAGGAGCCCCATAAGTCTATGGGATCTTTCTAAAGTTTCAGTTTGGTGTTGTTAAGATTATGACTGAAGAAACAATGACAGAATTCTTTTAACAATTGTTACTTAATTTATTTATGTATTTAGAGTCAGAGTCTCACTCTGTCACCCAGGCTGGAGTGCAGTAGCATGCTCACTGCCACTGCAGCCTCAACATGCTGGGCTCAGGTGATCCTTCCACCTCAGCCTTCCAAGTAGCTGGAACTACAGGCACGTATCTCTGTGCCTGGCTAATTTTTTGATTTATTTGTAGGGACAAAGTCTCGCCAAGTTACCTAGGCTGGTCTTGTAGTCATGGGCTCAGGGAATCCTCTCACCTCGGCCTCCCAAAGTGCTGGGATTATAGGCGTGAGCCATTGTGCCTAGCCAATTATGTTATTTTTTGCAACTCTACTTACCTCGTTAGACTTATGTTTAAGAGGATTCACTTTTATACCTTAAACTCTTTTGTTAGTAGTTAATTTAATTAATTAATTATTTTGAGTTGGAGTCTCACTCTGTCACCGAGGCTGGAGTGCAGTGGCATGCTCATGGCCACCACAGCCTCGACCTGCTGGGCTCAGGTGATCCTTCTGCTTCAGCCTTCCAAGTAGCTGGAACTACAGATATGCGCTACCACGCCCGGCTAATATTTTGATTTATTGTAGAGATGAGGTCTTGCCAAATTGCTCAGGCTGGTCTCGAACCCGTGAGCTCAGGCAATCCTCTTACTCTGGCCTCCCAAAGTGCTGGGATTATAGGCGTGAGCCACTGTGCTCAAACTATTTTATTTTATTTTTTGAGTCGAAGTCTCACTCTGTTGCCCAGGTTGGAGTGCAGTGACACGTTCACGGCTACTGCAGCCTCGACCTGCTAGGCTCAGGTAATCCTACCTCAGCCTTCTAAGTAGTTGGGACTACAGGCATGCACCACCATGCCTGGCTAAATTTTTGGTTTATTATAGAGATGAGGGGTCACCAAGTTGCCCAGACTGGTCTTGAACCTCTGAGCTCAGGTAATCCTCTCATTTTGGCCTCCCAAAGTGCTGGGATTATAGGAGTGAGCCACTGTGCCTGTCCTGTTAATAGTTATACAAGTGTTGTTTCTTTCTTGGCTATACTATGTCTTCAAGTAGAGTTTTCCAGAGGGTTCATGAGTGATACATGTCCTGAGTCCTGGAATGTTTCTGAAGTTTTTTTTATATCAACCATAACTTGACAGATTCTAAGATTTAGGTTACAACTGTCTCCCTTCTAAGTTCTCTAAATGTTACTCGACTATCTTTTGACCTTAAATGTTGCAGTGGAAAAGTCTGAGATTAGCCTGATTTTCTCCCTTCTATAAACCTTGATGGTTTTTATTTTTCAGTTCTGTATGCCTTAATATTTTGCAAAAAGGATGTTTTCCATTTTTCCTTTGGTTTACCCATGTTCTCATTTCTTATGCTAGTTGAATCTTGGCGTTCTCTTTGGATTTGATCTAAATTTCATTGTATCTGGAAATTATATCTGTAGTGTATGTATGGGTATGTGGCAGTTATCTAGGTTTTTTTTTTGGAGTAGGAGTCTCACTTTGTCGCCCAGGCTTGAGTGCAGTGGCATGCTCATAGCACTGCAGCCTCGACCTGCTGCGCTCAGGTGATCCTTCTGTCTCAGCCTTCCAAGTTGCTGGAAGTACAGGCACGCACCACAACACCGACTAATTTTTTGATTTATTGTAGAGATGAGGTTTTACCAAGTTGCCCAGGCTGGTCTTGTGGGCTCAGGCAATCCTCTCACCTTGGCCTTCCAAAGTCCTGGGATTATAGGTGTGAGACACCGTACCCAGCCTAGTTTTATTATAAAGTTTCCTTCTTTTCTCTGTTTTTTTTTCTTTTCTTTTTTTTTTGGGTAGGAGTCTCACTCTGTTGTCCAGGCTGGAGTACAGTGGCATGCCCACAGCCACCACAGCCCGACCTGCTGGGTTCAGGTGATCCTTCTGCCTCAGCCTTCCAAATAGCTGGAACTTCAGGCACAAGCTACCACACCTAGCTAATTTTTTGATTTATTGTATTGGTCTCACCAAGTTGCCCAGGCTGGTCTTAAAACCCTTGGCTCAGGCAATCCTCTTACCGGCCTCCCAAAGTGCTGGAATTATAGGTATGAGCCACTGCACCTGGTCTGGTTTCATTTTTATTTCATTTTGGTGATCTTTAAGGAGTGAAATACTCAGTCTATTATTATTATTATTATTATTATTACTTTTGAGTTGGATTCTCACTCTGTCACCTAGGCTGGAGTACAGTGGTATACTCATAGCCATAGCAGCCTCAATCTGCTAGGCTCAGGTGATCCTTCTGCCTCAGCCTTCCAAGTAGCTGGAACCATAGGTTTATGCTACCACGCCTGGCTACATTTTCTGATTTATTGTAGAGACGAGGTCTCACCAAGTTGCTCAGGCTAGACTCAAACCCCTGGGCTGAGGCAATTCTCTTGTTTCTTCCTCCTAAAGTGTTGGGATTACAGGTGTGAGCCACTGTGTCTGACCTCACTCTACTAATTTTTCTAGAAGTGATAAATACTCAACCAATTATAGTAAGGGAGTTAAATAAGAGATCTCCATTTTTCCTTCTTTTTTTTGTTGTCAGAGTCTCTGTTGCCCAGGTTGGAGTACAGTGGCATGCTCACCGTCATTGTAGTCTCGACCTGTGTTCAGGCAATCCTTCTGCCTCAGGCTTCTAAGGAGCTGGAACTATAGGTGTGTGCCATCACGCCTGGCTAACATTTTTTTTGGTTTATTGTAGAGACAAGATCTTGCCATGTTGCCTAGGCCGAACCCGTGGGCTCAGGCAATCCTCTTGCCTCCGCCTCCCAATGTGCTGGGATTACTATGCCTGGCTCTTTTCTTTTTTTTCTTGAGTAGGAGTCTTACTCTGCTACCTAGGCTGGAGTGCAGGGGCACTATCACAGTTCACCACAGCTTTGACCTCCTGGGTTTAGGCTATCCTTCCACTGTGTCTGGCTTCAATTTTCATTCAGTAAATAACTTATAAGGTATCTAATATATAGTTAAGTGTTGTATTCAGGAGATATAGGATACAAACACATGTGAGAAGGATTTCTATATTCAAGGAATTTATAGCATAGTTGAAGAGAAGAGGGAGATGCAGTAAGCACCACATTGATACAGGGCATAAATAAAGTGTTATGGGTGCACAAAGAGTACAGAGGTGGGGGAAGTAATTTATGGCTAGAACAATCTGGCTGGGTGTGGTGGCTCACATCTGTAATCCCAGCACTTTGTGGGGGGAGGATGGCTTGAGCCCAGGAGTTTGAGACCAGCCTAGGAATATAACAAAACTTCATCTTCTTTTGTGTTAAAATCTTTTTTTTGAGTTGGAGTCTCACTCTGTCGCCAGACTGGAGTGCAGTGGCTGCTCCCAGTCACTGCAGCCTTGACCTGCTGGGCTCTGGTGATCCTTCCACCTCAGCCTTCCAAGTATCTGAAACTACAGGCGTGTGCTACCACGCCCAGCTAATTTTTGATTTATTGTAGAGATGAGGTCTCGCCAAGTTGCCCAGGTGGGTCTCAAACCCGCAGGCTCAGGCAATTCACTCACCTCGGCCTCCCAAACTGCTGGGATTACAAACTGAGCCGATTACAAACTGAGCCACCGAGCCCGGCTTGTGTTAAAATCTTTTTTACTTTTTCTTGAGTTGGGGGGGTCTCACCCAGGCTGGAGTGCAGTGGCATGTTCATGGCTCACTGCAACCTTGACCTTCTGAGCTCAGGTGATCTTTCTGCCTCATTCCCCAAGTAGCTGGGACTACAGGCATGTGTCACCATGCTCAGATAATTTTTTAACTTTCTGTAGAGATGAGGTCTCGCTGTGTTGACTAGGCTGGTCTCGAACTCCTGCGCTCAAGCAATCCTCCTGCCTTGGCCTCCTGAAGTGCTAGGATTACAGGCATGAGCCACTACACCTGGCCTAAAATCTTTTTATAAAATAAAAAATAAAAAAATAAAGAAAAAAACACAATTCAAGAAGGCTGCATGGACTTTGAAAGATGGATAGAATTTCTACAGGTAAAGAACTCTCAAGAGAGGCAATTGAGACAGATGAATGTCAGGAATAGAGGGAAGTGGAAAAGTGAAGGACCCAGGAGGTGGGGCAATTGGTTGCGTGTAGCTGAATGGAACACTCAGAGTAACAATGAGAAACAGTAATAGTTCTCTGGCATTGAGGGCTATACTAGCTAACTGCAGAAAGCATGGAAAACCTAGGTGAAAACCTGGCTTTCCATCCTGCCTGCATGTTGACGGTATTACTTTAGACTGCTGCTTGGATCATTCGTCTTGGACTAGGGAGAAATACAGGAGATGCTGCTCAGGAACAGGGGACCACAGAACTGACACTCAAACCTTGACAATGAAGTGTTTATTATACTTTGGACTCCTGAGCATCAGCTGTCATATAAAGTGGCAGACAATAAGAAAGGAGCCTTCCGTGCATTGTCTCGCCTACACCTTCTCCGAGGTGGTCCTATTAGCATCTCTCAAGCCCTGAGGACTTTGGGCAAGTGTCCAAGCCACTGTCCAGAAAGCCTCAGCAGCCTACCACTGCTGGTAGAGACAAGCCCACCAAGAATATGCGAAACTCCCTTACGAACAAATTTATGCTCCTACTCTGCCACTCAGCCCAGATGTAATAGCAGCAGGGTAATCAAGACTCACTTGACTGCAATCTAATTACCTTTCCCAAAATTTACCAGAAGTAATTAAGACTAAATGACCCCAAAATAATGGGGGGAAAGTTCATATGGGATGAGGATGTCTGAGATTATCAGCAGGAGCTAACGTGCAGGACTAGGTAATCGCTAATGGCCTTCCTAGTCATTAGCCCCATGTGGACTGCCTATACCTTTACCTCAACCTTTTTATTTTAAAAAGCAGCAGCAGCAGCCTCTGAACTTTTTTTTGTTTCCCCAGCTAGAAATCTTATAAGGCCATTCAAGATTATGCCTCTTCAAAAGAGCAATTTACTCTGGGATATGCTAGGCCTTTTCTTTGTAGTTCTCTCACCCAGGTACACTGTAGTATCTCAAGGAGGTATGGTTTCCTCACTAAATCTCTTCATGTCAATTAGAATACAAACACTGAACTTCAATGTGGTGTTAGAGACCTGCTTCTGTGCCCACCCACAGGAGGGAAGGAGAGGTTGCTAATTGAACAAATGGGGAAAGTTACACCCCTGTCTTCCTTGGAAGGCAAGATGAGAGAGAGAACGGAAGCTACAAAGTCTCTTGCATTACTCTGGAACCAGACAATCAAATGGATGAAGGTAAGTGCAGTTCCGTTTTTTAAGTGAATGGTGATGTCTGTTAATCTTATGAAAGAGTCTGAAATTGGATATGAAGTAGTAGGGATACAATGAGAAAAAAATGCCTGGAACACTACAATTTATTCATCTAAAAAATGCAGGAGTGGAGCCGGTCAGTTTCCAAGCATCTCTTATCCTAACATTCTAGAATCAGTGCTGGAGCCAGATGATGAGAAATCACGAAGTTCCAGTTTTATTCTAAAGGTAATGGGGAGCCTTCAAAAGGTTTCTAATAGCAGGGATATGATTAGAGATACTCCTTAGAAAGACAATGTTGGCAATATGCCACCTTTGTGAAATGAGATAATGTAATAATAACAACATGAATAAATAAATAAAACTAGCAACTAATACTCTATGTGCCCAGCACTGTTCTAAGTGCTTTATGTTTACTAACTCATTTAGTACTCCCAATAAACATATGAGGGAATTCACTTTTACCCCATTTTATAATGAGAAAATCAGGCACAAGTGGCAAGGCCAATTCTCTAAGGGGCTAATAAGTGACAGCCCAGAATTTAGTTTGGCAGTCTGATTCCAAAGCACATGTTCTAATCCATATGAGCAATGATGGAAGGGTAGATTTGGAAGTCAAAGATGGAGACAGGAAAGCAAGTTAGAAAACAAGATGATTCAAGGAGACAAAGACTTTATCTCTGGGTATGACTTCTCTTAACCTCTAACCACAAACTGAATGATACCTCCACATACCTGGATGTCCCACAGGCACTTCTAACCTCTTGGGCCCTACACAGACCTCATCTCCCCACAAATCTGCCCCTCCTTCCTCATCTCCATGAGTACATCTACCTTGTTTCCCTAACTAGAAATCTGGGCTTCACCAGTTTTTTTTTTTTGAGTTGGAGTCTCACTCTGTCGCCCAGACTGGAGTGCAATGGCCACTCCCGGCCACCGCAACCTCGACCTGCTGGGCTCCTGCGATCCTTCTGCCTCAGCCTTCCAAGTAGCTGGAACTACAGGTGCGCGCTACCACGCTCGGCTAATTTTTGATTTATTGTAGAGATGAGGTCTCGCCAAGTTGCCAAGGCAGGTCTCGAACCCATGGGCTCAGGCAATCCACTCACCTTAGCCTCCCAAGGCGCGGGATTACAGGCTGAGCCACCGAGCCCGGCTTCACCTTTTACCCTATCAACTGTCCTCTCCCTTAGGAGTTTTTGAATTGGAGTCTCACTCTGTTGCCCGTGCTAGAGTGCAGTGGCACGCTCATGGCCATCGCAGCATCAACCTGCTAGGCTCAGGTGATTCTCTTCCATATATCCCTTCCTTCCTCATTTCTTGTCAGTCTCCTTAGAGTCCTTTTCTTATGTCTAAAATTGCTGATGTTCCCTAAGGTTTTGTTTTGGTTTCTTTTCTTTTCATGCCACACACTCTCCTCAGTGATCACATCTACTCCCAAGGACTGAGTTACTACCTCTATGCTGACTACTCCCAAAAGTGTACCTTGAGTACAAGTTTCTTTCTTGAGCTCCCAGCCATGTATACCAAGGCCTCCTGCACATCATGATGCACTCAACTTGTCTCAAATGGAATTCATAATTTCCTTACCTCCTACTCTGCAAATTTTGCTCCTTCTCCACTGATTTCTATGTTAGTGAACAGCACTCTAGAAACTATTGCTCAGGCAAGACATCTGGTAGCTTTTCTTAATTTCTTTCACTTCATACAGCTAGCAGTCACCATGTATTACAGTTCTTAAAAATTTTTTTATTTTTTGAGTTGGAGTCTCACTCTGTTGCCCAGGTTGGAGTGCATGCTCATGGTTACCGCAGCCTCGACCTGCAGGGCTCAGGTAATCCTTCTGCCTCACCCTTCCAAGTAGCTGGAACCATAGGCATGTGCCACTATGCCCGGTTGATTTTTAAAAATTTATTGTAGAGATGAGGTCTTGCCATGTTGCTCAGGCTGGTCTCAATATGTTTCATAGTTTTTTGTTTTTTGTTTTTGAGTTGGAGTCTCGCTCTGTCACTGACTGGAGTGCCGTGGCATGCTCCTGGCCACTGCAGCCTCGACCTGCTGGGCTCCAGGGATCCTTCCACCTCAGCCTTCCAAGTAGCCAGAACTACAGGTGCGTGCTACCATGCCTGGCTAATTTTTTTGATTTATTGTAGAGACACAGTCTCGCCAAGTTGCCCAGGTGGGTCTTGAACCTGCGGGCTCAGGCAATTCACTTGCCTGGGCTGTTTTATAGTTTTTAATCACCTTATTATCCCTCCTCTCCATCTCACTGCTACTTATTGTATTAGTTCAGGACCTTTTCTGTTTTCAGGAATTTTTCTTTCTTTCTTTCTTTCTTTCTTTTTTTTTTTTTTTGAGTTCGAGTCTCACTCCGTTGCCCAGGCTGGAGTGCAGGGGCACACTCACAGCCACCCCAGCGCTGACTTGCTGGGCTCCAGTGAACCTTCCGCCTCAGCCTTCCAAGTAGCCGAAGCTATAGACACATGCTACCGCACCCGGTTAATTTTTGATTTATTGTAGAGACGAGGTCTCGCCAAGTTGTCCAGGCTGGTCTCGAACCCATGGGCTCAGGCAATCCACTTGCCTTGGCCTCCCAAAGTGCTGGGATTACAGACTGAGCCACCAAGCCTGGCCTTCAGGATTATTTCAGTTGTATTCCTGTTTACCCTCTTCAGATCATTCTCCATACTACAGTGCAAATGATCTTCTTAAAATGCAAATTTAATTGCTATTCCTTTGCTTAAAACCCCTTTTTTTTCTGAGTCAGTCTCACTCTGTTGCCCAGGCTGGAGAGTAGTGGCATATTCACGGCCACCACAGCCTCAACCTGCTGGGCTCAGGTGAACTTCAGCCTTCCAAATAGCTGGAATCACAGATGAGCGCCACCACTCCCAGCTAATTTTTTTTTTTTTTTTTTTGAGTTG